>NC_053027.1:570307157-570484371 GCF_003073215.2 Triticum urartu
TTGGTTCTCTTGTGAAATCTGGATTCCTTTGCCAAGGCAATTGCACCAGTATTGTCACAAAAGATTTTCATTGGACCCGATGCACTAGGTATGACACCTAGATCGGATATGAACTCCTTCATCCAGACTCCTTCATTTGCTGCTTCCGAAGCAGCTATGTACTCCGCTTCACATGTAGATCCTGCTACAACGCTTTGTTTAGAACTGCACCAACTTACAGCCCCACCATTTAATGTAAACACGTATCCGGTTTGCGATTTAGAATCGTCCGGATCTGTGTCAAAGCTTGCATCAACGTAACCTTTTACGATGAGCTCTTTGTCACCTCCATATACGAGAAACATATCCTTAGTCCTTTTCAGGTATTTCAGGATGTTCTTGTGTTGGGTTTCGTAGTAATTTCAAAAAATTTCCTACGCACACGCAAGATCATGTGATGCATAGCAATGAGAGGGGAGAGTATGATCTGCATACCTAGTAGATCGACAACGGAAGCGTTTGGTTGATGTAGTCGTACGTCTTCACGATCCGACCGATCAAGCACCGAAACTACGGCACCTCCGAGTTCTAGCACACGTTCAGCTCGATGACGATCCCCGGACTCCGATCCAGCAAAGTGTCGGGGAAGAGTTCCGTCAGCACGACGGTGTGGTGACGATCTTGACGTGCTACTGCTGCAGGGCTTCGCCTAAGCACCGCTACAATATTATCAAGGACTATGGTGGCTGGGGGCGCCGCACATGGCTAAGGAATAGATCACGTGGATCAACTTGTGTGTCTCTAGGGTGCCCCTGCCTCCGTATATAAAGGACTAAGGGGGGGAAGGCTGGCCGGCCAAGGAGGGTGCGCCAGGAGAGTCCTACTCCCTCTGGGAGTAGGATTCCCCCCCCCCAATCCTAGTTGGAATAGGATTCGCGGAGGGGGAAAAGAGAGAGGGGGGCCGGCCACCTTTCCTTGTCCTAATAGGACTAGGGGAGGGGGGAGGCGCGCAGCCCATCTTGGGCTGCCCCTTCTCTTTTCCACTAAAGCCCACTAAGGCCCATATAGCTCCCGGGGGGTTCCGGTAACCTCCCGGTACTCCGGTAAAATCCCGATTTCACCCGGAACACTTCCGATATCCAAACATAGGCTTCCAATATATCAATCTTTATGTATCGACCATTTCGAGACTCCTCGTCATGTCCGTGATCACATCCGGGACTCCGAACAACCTTCGGTACATCAAAATGTATAAACTCATAATATAACTGTCATCGTAACCTTAAGCGTGCGGACCCTACGGGTTCGAGAACAATGTAGACATGACCGAGACACGTCCCCGGTCAATAACCAATAGCGGGACCTGGATGCCCATATTGGCTCCTACATATTCTACGAAGATCTTTATCGGTCAGACCGCATAACAACATACGTCGTTCCCTTTGTCATCGGTATGTTACTTGCCCGAGATTCGATCGTCGGTATTCCAAATACCTAGTTCAATCTCGTTACCGGCAAGTCTCTTTACTCGTTATGTAGTACATCATCCCGCAACTAACTTATTAGTTGCAATGCTTGCAAGGCTTAAGTGATGTGTATTACCGAGAGGGCCCAGAGATCCTACAATCGGAGTGACAAATCCTAATCTCGAAATACGCCAACCCAACATGTACCTTTGGAGACACCTGTAGTACTCCTTTATAATCAGCCAGTTACGTTGTGACGTTTGGTAGCACCCAAAGTGTTCCTCCGGCAAATGGGAGTTGCATAATCTCATAGTTATAGGAACATGTATAAGTCATGAAGAAAGCAATAGCAACATACTAAACGATCAGGTGCTAAGCTAATGGAATGGGTCATGTCAATCAGATAATTCACTTAATGATGTGATCCCGTTAATCAAATAACAACTCATTGTTCATGGTTAGGAAACATAACCATCTTTGATTAACGAGCTAGTCAAGTAGAGGCATACTAGTGACGCTTTGTTTGTCTATGTATTCACACATGTATTATGTTTCCGGTTAATACAATTCTAGCATGAATAATAAACATTTATCATGATATAAGGAAATAAATAATAACTTTATTATTGCCTCTAGGGCATATTTCCTTCAGTCTCCCACTTGCACTAGAGTCAATAATCTAGATTACACAGTAATGATTCTGACACCCGTGGAGCCTTGGTGCTGATCATGTTTTGCTCGTGGAAGAGGCTTAGTCAACGGGTCTGCAACATTCAGATCCGTATGTATCTTGCAAATCTCTATGTCTCCCACCTGGACTAGATCCCGGATGGAATTGAAGCGTCTCTTGATGTGCTTGGTTCTCTTGTGAAATCTGGATTCCTTTGCCAAGGCAATTGCACCAGTATTGTCACAAAAGATTTTCATTGGACCCGATGCACTAGGTATGACACCTAGATCGGATATGAACTCCTTCATCCAGACTCCTTCATTTGCTGCTTCCGAAGCAGCTATGTACTCCGCTTCACATGTAGATCCTGCTACAACGCTTTGTTTAGAACTGCACCAACTTACAGCCCCACCATTTAATGTAAACACGTATCCGGTTTGCGATTTAGAATCGTCCGGATCTGTGTCAAAGCTTGCATCAACGTAACCTTTTACGATGAGCTCTTTGTCACCTCCATATACGAGAAACATATCCTTAGTCCTTTTCAGGTATTTCAGGATGTTCTTGACCGCTGTCCAGTGATCCACTCCTGGATTACTTTGGTACCTCCCTGCTAGACTTATAGCAAGGCACACATCAGGTCTGGTACACAGCATTGCATACATGATAGATCCTATGGCTGATGCATAGGGAACATCTTTCATATTCTCTCTATCTTCTGCAGTGGTCGGGCATTGAGTCTTACTCAACTTCACACCTTGTAACACAGGCAAGAACCCTTTCTTTGCTTGATCCATTTTGAACTTCAAAATTTTGTCAAGGTATGTGGTTTGTGAAAGTCCAATTAAGCGTTTTGATCTATCTCTATAGATCTTAATGCCTAATATGTAAGCAGCTTCACCGAGGTCTTTCATTGAAAAACTCTTATTCAAGTATCCCTTTATGCTATCCAGAAATTCTACATCATTTCCAATTAGTAATATGTCATCCACATATAATATCAGAAATGCTACAGAGCTCCCACTCACTTTCTTGTAAATACAGGCTTCTCCAAAAGTCTGTATAAAACCAAATGCTTTGATCACACTATCAAAACGTTTATTCCAACTCCGAGAGGCTTGCACCAGTCCATAAATGGATCGCTGGAGCTTGCACACTTTGTTAGCTCCCTTTGGATCGGCAAAACCTTCTGGTTGTATCATATACAACTCTTCTTTAATAAATCTATTAAGGAATGCAGTTTTGTTTATCCATTTGCCAGATTTCATAAAATGCGGCAATTGCTAACATGATTCGGACAGACTTAAGCATAGATACGAGTGAGAAACTCTCATCGTAGTCAACACCTTGAACTTGTCGAAAACTTTTTGCGACAATTCTAGCTTTGTAAATAGTAACACTACTATCAGCGTCCGTCTTCCTCTTGAAGATCCATTTATTCTCAATTGCTTGCCGATCATCGGGCAAGTCAACCAAAGTCCATACTTTGTTCTCATACATGGATCCCATCTCAGATTTCATGGCCTCAAGCCATTTTACGGAATCTGGGCTCATCATTGCTTCCTCATAGTTCGCAAGTTCGTCATGGTCTAGTAACATGACTTCCAGAACAGGATTACAGTACCACTCTGGTGCGGATCTCACTCTGGTTTACCTGCGAGATTCGGTAATAACTTGATCTGAAGTTACATGATCATCATCATTAGCTTCCTCACTAACTGGTGTAGGTGTCACAGAAACAGTTTTCTGTGATGTACTACTTTCCAATAAGGGAGCAGGTACAGTTACCTCGTCAAGTTCTACTTTCCTCCCACTCACTTCTTTCGAGAGAAACTCCTTCTCTGGAAAAACTCCGAATTTAGCAACAAAATTCTTGCCTTCGGATTTGTGATAGAAGGTGTACCCAACAGTCTCTTTTGGGTATCCTATGAAGACATATTTCTCCGATTTGGGTTTGAGCTTATTAGGATGAAACTTTTTCATATAAGCATCATAACCCCAAACTTTAAGAAACGACAACTTTGGTTTCTTGCCAAACCACAGTTCAGATTGTGTCGTCTCAACGGACTTAGATGGTGCCCTATTTAACATGAATGCAACTGTCTCTAATGCATAACCCCAAAACGATAGTGGTAGATCGGTAAGAGACATCATAGATCGCACCATATCTAATAAAGTACGGTTATGATATTCGGACACACCATTATGCTGTGGTGTTCCAGGTGGCATGAGTTTGTGAAACTATTCCACATTGTTTTAATTGAAGACCAAACTCGTAACTCAAATATTTTACTTCTGCGATCATATCGTAGAAACTTTTCATTTTTGTTACGATGATTTTCCACTTCACTCTGAAATTCTTTGAACTTTTCAAATGTTTCAGACCTTTGTTTCATCAAGTAGATATACTCATATCTGCTCAAATCATCTGTGAAGATCAGAAAATAATGATACCTATCGCGAGCCTCGATATTCATCGGACCACATACATCAGTATGTATGATTTCCAACAAATCTATTGCTCGCTCCATTGTTCCGAAGAACAGAGTCTTAGTCATCTTGCCCATGAGGCATGGTTCGCAAGCATCAACTGATTCATAATCAAATGATTCCAAAAGCCCAGCAGCATGGAGTTTCTTCATGCGCTTTACACCAATATGACCTAAACGGCAGTGCCACAAATAAGTTGCACTATCATTATTAACTTTGCATCTTTTGGTTTCAATATTATGATTATGTGTATCACTACGATCGAGATCCAACGAACTATTTTCATTGGGTGTGTAACCATATAAGGTTTTATTCATGTAAACAGAACAACAATTTATTCTCTTACTTAAATGAATAACCGTATTACAATAAACATGATCAAATCATATTCATGCTCAACGCAAACACCAAATAACACTTATTCAGGTTCAACACTAATCCCGAAAGTATAGGGAGTGTGCGATGATGATCATATCAATCTTGGAACCACTTCCAACACACATCGTCACTTCACCCTTAACTAGTCTCTGTTTATTCTGCAACTCCCGTTTCGAGTTACTAATCTTAGCAACTGAACTAGTATCAAATACTGAGGGGTTGCTATAAACACTAGTAAAGTACACATCAATAACATGTATATCAAATATACTTATGTTCACTTTGCCATCCTTCTTATCTGCCAATCACTTGGGGTAGTTCCGCTTCCAGTGACCAGTCCCTTTGCAGTAGAAACACTTAGTCTCAGGTTTAGGACCAGACTTGGGCTTCTTCACTTGAGCAGCAACTTGCTTGCCGTTCTTCTTGAAGTTCCCCTTCTTCCCTTTGCCCTTTTCTTGAAACTAGTGATCTTGTCAACCATCAACACTTGATGCTCTTTCTTGATTTCTACCTTCATCGATTTCATCATCATGAAAAGCTCGGGATTCGTTTTCGTCATCCCTTGCATACTATAGTTCATCACGAAGTTCTACTAACTCGGTGATGGTGACTAGAGAATTCTGTCAATCACTATCTTATCTGGAAGATTAACTCCCACTTGATTCAAGCGATTGTAGTACTCAGATAATCTGAGCACATGCTCACTAGTTGAGCGATTCTCCTCCATCTTTTAGCTATAGAACTTGTTGGAGACTTCATATTTCTCAACTCGGGTATTTGCTTGAAATATTAACTTCAACTCCTGGAACATCTCATATGGTCCATGACGTTCAAAACGTCTTTGAAGTCCCGATTCTAAGCCATTAAGCATGGTGCACTGAACTATCAAGTAGTCATCATATTTAGCTAGCCAAACGTTCATAACGTCAGCATCTGCTCCTGCAATAGGTCTATCACCTAGCGGTGCATCAAGGACATAATTCCTCTGTGCAGCAATGAGGATAAACCTCAGATCATGGATCTAATCCGCATCATTGCTACTAACATCTTTCAACTTTGCTTTCTCAAGGAACGCATTAAAATTCAACGGAACAACAGCACGAGCCATCTATCTACAATCAACATAAACAAGCAAGATACTATCAGGGACTAAGTTCATGATAAATTTAAGTTCAATTAATCATATTACTTAAGAACTCCCACTTAGATAGACATCCCTCTAATCCTCTAAGTGATCACGTGATCCAAATCAACTAAACCATAACCGATCATCACGTGAAATGGAGTAGTTTTCAATGGTGAACATCACTATGTTGATCATATCTACTATATGACTCACGCTCGATCTTTCGATCTCAGTGTTCCGAGGCCATATCTGCATATGCTAGGCTCGTCAAGTTTAACCTGAGTATTCTGCCTGTGCAAAACTGGTTTGCACCCGTTGTAGATGGACGTAGAGCTTATCACACCCGATCATCACGTGGTGTCTGGGCACGACGAACTTTGGCAACGGTGCATACTCAGGGAGAACACTTTTATCTTGATAATTTAGTGAGAGATCATCTTATAATGCTACCGTCAATCAAAGCAAGATAAGATGCATAAAAGATAAACATCACATGCAATCAATATAAGTGATATGATATGGCCATCATCATCTTGTGCTTGTGATCTCCATCTCCGAAGCACCGTCGTGATCACCATCGTCATCGGCGTGACACCTTGATATTCATCGTAGCATCGTTGTCGTCTCGCCAAATCTTATGCTTCCACGACTATCACTACCGTTTAGTAATAAAGTAAAGCATTACATCGCGATTGCATTGCATACAATAAAGCGACAACCATATGGCTCCTGCCAGTTGCCGATAACTCGGTTACAAAACATGATCATCTCATACAATAAAATTCAGCATCATGCCTTGACCATATCACATCACAACATGCCCTGCAAAAACAAGTTAGACGTCCTCTACTTTGTTGTTGCATGTTTTACGTGGCTGCTACGGGCTTAAGTAAGAACCAATCTCACCTACGCATCAAAACCACAACGATAGTTTGTCAAATAGACTCCGTTTTAACCTTCGCAAGGACCGGACGTAGTCACACTTGGTTCAACTAAAGTTGGAGAGACAGTCGCCCCGCAAGCCACCTATGTGCAAAGCACGTCAGGGGAACCGTCTCGCGTAAGCGTACGCGTAATGTTGGTCCGGGTCGTCTCATCCAACAATGCCGCCGAACCAAGTATGACATGCTGGTAGGCAGTATGACTTATATCGTCCCACACTCACTTGTGTTCTACTCGTGCATATAACATCAACATAAATAACCTAGGCTCTGATACCACTGTTGGGTTTCGTAGTAATTTCAAAAAATTCCTACGCACACGCAAGATCATGTGATGCATAGCAACGAGAGGGGAGAGTGTGATCTACGTACCCTTGTAGATCGACAACGGAAGCGTTTGGTTGATGTAGTCGTACGTCTTCATGGCCCGACCGATCAAGCACCGAACCTACGGCACCTCCGAGTTCTAGCACACGTTCAGCTCGATGACGTTCCCCGAACTCCGATCCAACAAAGTGTCGGGGAAGAGTTCCGTCAGCACGACGGCGTGGTGACGATCTTGATGTACTACTGTTGCAGGGCTTCGCCTAAGCTCCGCTACAGTATTATCGAGGACTATGGTGGCAGGGGGTGCCGCACACGGCTAAGAATAGATCACGTGGATCAACTTGTGTGTTCTGGGGTGCCTCTGCCTCCGTATATAAAGGCTCAAGGGGGGGTGGGGCCGGCCTAGGAGGAGGCGCAGGAGGAGTCCTACTCCTTCTGGGAGTAGGATTCCCCCCCAATCCTATTGGAACTAGGATTCCCCAAAGGGGGAAAGAGGGAGAGGGGGGCCGGCCACCTTCTCCTAGTCCTAATAGGACTAGGGAAGGGGGGAGGTGCGCAGCCACCTTTGGGCTGCCCCTTTCTCCTTTCCACTAAGGCCCATGAGGGCCCATATGACTCCCGGGGGGTTCCGGTAACCTCCCGGTAACCCGGTAAAATCCCGATTTCACCCGGAACACTTCCGATGTCCAAACATAGGCTTCCAATATATCAATCTTTATGTCTCGACCATTTCGAGACTCCTCGTCATGTCCGTGATCACATCCGGGACTCCGAACAACCTTCGGTACATCAAAATGTATAAACTCATAATATAACTGTCATCGTAACCTTAAGCGTGCGGACCCTACGGGTTCGAGAACAATGTAGACATGACCGAGACACGTCTCCGGTCAATAACCAATAGCGGGACCTGGATGCCCATATTGGCTCCTACATATTCTACGAAGATCTTTATCGGTCAGACCGCATAACAACATACGTTGCTCCCTTTGTCATCGGTATGTTACTTGCCCGAGATTCGGTCGTCGGTATCCAATACCTAGTTCAATCTCGTTACCGGCAAGTCTCTTTACTCGTTCCGTAATACATCATCCCGCAACTAACTCATTAGTTGCAATGCTTGCAAGGCTTAAGTGATGTGCATTACCGAGAGGGCCCAGAGATACCTCTCCGACATTCGGAGTGACAAATCCTAATCTCGAAATACGCCAACCCAACATCTACCTTTGGAGACACCTGTAATGCTCCTTTATAATCACCCAGTAACGTTGTGACGTTTGGTAGCACTCAAAGTGTCCCTCCGGCAAACGGGAGTTGCATAATCTCATAGTCATAGGAACATGTATAAGTCATGAAGAAAGCAGTAGCAACATACTAAACGATCGGGTGCTAAGCTAATGGAATGGGTCATGTCAATCAGATCATTCAACTAATGATGTGACCTCGTTAATCAAATAACAACTCTTTGTCTATGGTTAGGAAACATAACCATCTTTGATTAACGAGCTAGTCGAGTAGAGGCATACTAGTGACACTCTGTTTGTCTATGTATTCACACATGTATTATGTTTCCGGTTAATACAATTCTAGCATGAATAATAAACATTTATCATGATTATAAGGAAATAAATAATAACTTTATTATTGCCTCTAGGGCATATTTCCTTCACTGTTCTGCTGCCCTTTCACCGTTTTTTTATAGCCGGAGATCCGTAACTCCGATTGGATTGAAACCTTTGCCCAGATCTTTTTCCAAAAATTAGCTTTCTTGCGGCCAAAGTAGAGTATCAACCGCCTTATGAGGGGCCCACGAGGGTGGGGGCGCGCCTGCCTGTAGTGGTCATGGGCCCCACCCTCGTGGCCACCTCGGGCACCGTCTCGCGTTGATTTTCTTCCTAAAAATCACAAATATTCCAAAATAATTATCCGTCCGTTTTTGTCCCGTTTAGATTCTGTTTGATATGGATATTCTGCGAAACCTAAAACATGCAACAGACAGAAACTGGCACTGGGCACTGGATCAATATGTTAGTCCCAAAAATAGTATAAAGTTGCCAAAAAGTATATGAAAGTTGTAGAATATTGGCATGGAACAATCAAAAATTATATATACGACGGAGACGTATCAATAAGCCACCACGCTCCTCAGGCACAAGGGTTCACACCCCTTATAACTCGACACATATAATCCAATCGACCGACCTCCCGAGCACCGAGACGTAGGGCTGTTACTTTCACTGTGAAGGGTCTGGCCTCGTAAATCTTGTGTGTATAACTTCACCATAATTAGGATCTTGCCTCCTCATACTTACCCTCATTCTACGGTCAGTCTTAGAACCACGACAGCCGACCCAAACGGACAAAAAACGGACGAAATCGCCGTCCGTTTGGGTCGGCCCGTTGGAGTTGCTCTAACATAAGCGTGAGACGTGGGAAGCAGTTTGCCTAGGACTACCGAGGCCAGCGTGCACGTATTATACGCGCGAGTCAGCACGTCCGGCCGAAAGTTGCACCAGCGAGTCCTATATAAGCATTTCCCATCCGTGAGAGCATCTCCACTAGGTCCCCCAACAACCCCCAGAGGCCCTTTTTCCTCGCTAGCGACCGATTTTCTCTCCAGTCGTGCCCCCAAGTTCTCAAAAAGCGCCAGATTTCGCCAGATTTACGGCCGGCGATCCCAGCCCAAACCCAAGGAGCTGGGGGCGCCGACGCTGCTTATCCCATGCAAAAGACCCATTGTCAGTCTCTCCCTCTCTCTCTCATCTCTTTTTCGACAGGCGAGAGGACGGACGATGAGGAGGTCGGCGGGAGGCCGGGGCGGAGCTCACGGCGCGGCCACGACACACGGGGCGAGCAACTCCGAGGCCGGGCGAGCTCGTGGTCGGGCGGAGCACGGAGCTCGTGGCCGGGCGGAGCACCTGCCTCCCCGCTCGCCGACTACTCGCTGCCCGAGACCGGCAATGGAGAGCGGCCACATCGTGCGGGGCAGCGCCTCGGACGGGGCGGCACGGTGCGCGGCCACGGCCAAGCGCGGGCGCGGCCTCGGACGGGGCGGCGCGGTGGCGGCCAGGCGCGGCCGTGGCCAGGGCGTGCGCGAGCAGCAGGCGCGGGCGCGGCCTCGGACGGGGCGGCGCGATGGCGCGGCAAGGACGACGGCCTCGCTTGGGGGTGGAAACGGCTGAAGATTTTTTCATCACAGACCAAAGTTCTTGCGGGCAGCCCCCCCCCCCCCCCCCCCCCCCCAAACGGCGAAAAAATGCCTCTTGAGAGGCTCAACTGCTGGAGATGCTCTGAATGTGTCTCTCCCCCCAGGGTCCGAGAGAAGAAAAGTCGTCGATCCCATCCCACAATTATACCGGACCAAACTAACCTCCAAAAGCCGTGTGTCACTGTTGGCCCGGCTGCGGCACACCAGCGCGTGCATGCACGTCTAGCTCGGTGCAGGTTTGGCGCACACGCATATACGCATGCACTTTGACTGTATCGATCTTACGTGTAGGCCGAGTCCTCGGTGCAAAAATTTCTCCTACTGTACAACTTTTCTTAACACGAACAAACCTCCTCTTCAACCAACCGAAAAACAAGAACAAACCTCATCTCCGATTCACTCGGTAGACCACTATTTCAACGGGCTCATGACAAGCCACGTCATACACACAGAGATAAAACACACGTAGACAAACGCTATCTTTTTTTAAAGCTAAATAAAACACTACTCGACACATTATTTAGAAGAAAAAAATCGTAACATGGATGTCACTGTCAACGTTAGCCCCGTGTCCGCCACGTGCCCTCAACGCCGGTCACCGGACGGCCAGGGGCTGACCCGCAGCCATCGACCATCGTAAACATTCAAAAGCAATTGGAATGAAATGACCGACGACAATATCTTCACCGTGATGAACCGAGCAAAATGAGCTTGGGACATGGTTACCACAGGCAAAGCGAGGATAACAAGCTTGGCACATGGCCGTCGCGGGCAAGGCAATGATAACAAGCCTGGGGCATGGTCACCACATGCAAAAAGATGACACTGAGCTTCGGACATTGTCGCTGGAGTAAGGCAATGATCAGAAGCTTGGTGCCTGGTCGCCACGGACAAACATATGATAACGAGACCAGGACATAGTCGTCGACAGCAGGGTAACGAGACTACGACGAGACGATGATGCCTTGAGGAATGCACTGAAGAGCATCTTGTGGAGCCTTGAGCACTTCACATCGTCGAGTATGGACTGACAGCCTGAGCACGAAGCTTGACGGCAAGGCCATGCTCATGGCAATTTCTGGCCTAAACTACCTACATTTTTTAATATGCATAATGCCGGTATATATACCCCAATCAAATTCTTTTTAGCTACCACTGTACAATATATGTATATATATATATATGTATGTATGTATATATATATATATGTATATATATATATATGTATGTATGTATGTATGTATGTATGTATGTATTTTTTGAAACCAGGACAGGACGGGCTTATGTTGAGGTTGTGGGGTCGGGCATTTTATGGTCTTCTTTGAGAGTCAATACAAACTTTGTGAAGTGTCGGGTCTGCCCGTGCCACAAGTATTTGCATCGCCGTGATATGCTTTGTTCATCCAAAAACTAAGCATGGCACTATTGTGAACTAACCGAACGTGACTTATTCAAAGTAGAGTCGATATATAACTAACTAAACTAAAGTGAATCGAACCATGACAAGATATTCTCACCATTACACGGGCACATAGCTTGTATGGTTCTTCACTACCATCGTGTGGCGAGCGTGATGGACGATTTCCCCCGTTCTGTCGCTCCGTGGTGTCGATAGATCCGAGGTTCTAGGTCGTTCCCTTCCCCAGTTCGTCGCCCCGTGGTGTCGATAGATCCGAGGTTCTAGGTCGTTCCCTTCCCCGTTCGTCGCCCCGTGGTGTCGATAGATCCGAGGTTCTAGGTTGTTCCCTTCCCCGTTCGTCGCCCCGTGGTGTCGATAGATCCGAGGTTCCAGGTCGTTCCCTTCCCCGTTCGTCGCCCCGTGGTGTCGATAGATCCGAGGTTATAGGTCTTTCCATTCCCCCGTTCGTCGCCCTGACCTCTGCTGGTCTATTCGTCCGTTCAGGACAACCAGGGAGAAATGATTCGTCGCGAAAGTTCCGGATCCAGTCACTCGATTAGATGTTGTTCGCTCTGATGGCTTGTTGGTTAGTATTTTGATCCCTTGAACGACAGATCCGATCTACGAACTGGTTGTTCAGATGTAGCATGTTCGACTGGTGATGCTATCTAAGATGTCACCTGAGCTGTCATTATATTCTGTAGACACCAAAGAGTCGGAGTCGCCAGCTTCATTTACTTCCTGTGTTTTCCAGTTCGAATAAGTTCCTCTCTGTAAATATGCTCAGCACTTTCAGCACTTATTCAGCACTTATTCTGGGCAATTGTAGCACTATTGTGACATCGGGTTACTGATTTAAATGCCAGGGCATTTGGATATCAAAGGTGGTTTAATTTCTGATCTGTTATCTTGTTTTACTTCATTCTGCGCTTTTTGTTTTTACCTGGCGATTGAACTCGATTGGTACTCACCTTTTCGGATGAATCAATATTTCTGTTTTGTTGGGAGTAGACCTTGAATATGCCGGTTACTGCTTTCTGTTGTCTTGTTAGTACACTCGCTTGAACAATATCAAGTATCATTGTCTATACTTTTTTTGAGAAACCGGCAGGAGCATTTATATTTACATCAATATGAGTTTTTATATTTCCTTCGAGGAGGTCTATCAATGCAGTACGAAGGATTGCACAAAGAGCAGAAACAGCTTGATAACATATATTTGAATGAAATGCAAGGTCGCTACAAAGACAAGCTGGATTGGAACAAAATGGCATTCCACTGCAAACATTTGCAGTACATCACATGGGAGCGACGAGGAACCGCCGCCGCCAGTCTCAGAACGCTTCCCTCCCCAACACTAACACCAACACACGTCAATTCACACACACACCTTTATAATAAACTTTGATACATGTTTATAAGTCATTTTTTAAAAGAGCCATAGCTAATTATTGTGATGAAATTAAACTATTTTCTTTACATGTTTCGGTATAATATGCCTTAAACCTTATTTGAATAAATCTTACTTAAATGTGTAAATTTAGAAAATAAAAGTTGCATGTCTTCCTTAATTTATTTTTGAATCTTACAATAATTTAGTGTATATGTATGAGTGTGTTGTTAACTATCTTAGTAAATACTTCTAAATCATGTGGTGTAAATATTATCTTGATAGCGATGTTTATAATTAGATATATGCAAATAGAAGAATCTAGGGTACACTAGATGCTTACAAGGAGTTTGATACCTAATAAAGGTCATGCTCCTTTATTTATTTTTACCGGTCCACTGTGTCCAGCATATTACTGTGTTCAATAGTTTGTTGATGATGTGTATATGCAATGTACTTGATACCAACATAACCTTTAGTACAACTTGTAAATCATTTATCAAAGAGAGAGACTACAAGCTAACTAAAATTGGTCGTACTGTGATTTACTATTATAAATTGTGTCCTATTTTTTAAAATTAAACTATTTGTATATATGTAGTAGGCTTTTGGATGTAACATTTTCCATTAAATAATAGGTGATTAATATACACAAATAATTTTTTGGGTGGATTAATATACACAATTAGTATGTGTGTATGTGTCTCCGCCATGAAATTTTGTATTGTCATCTTGTTCATGTTGTTGGGCCGCAAATCGCAAGGGTATGTAGCGACCTAGGGACCCAGCTAGTATATAAAGGTGTCCCTAGGTCGTCCAAGGGGACAAGTTTGATAATTCCCGAGTCTAAGTAGTGAAACAACACCCTTGTAATTGAGATATTCATACACAAGAAGCAAAACCATTAGGAGTAGGTTTTTACCTCATCAGAGGGGTCAAACCTGGGTAAACTTGCATCTCTCATTTTCGATCAACCCCATCCAAAGCTTCACCTAGCAGCTATGACCTCACAACTTAGTTCTCATATGGGGACATCTGCCGTGTTAACCCCATGACGGGTTGCACACCACGTCGGCTAGCCAGTCATGGGATGGGCCGAGGACCCACCAACAACTGAAGAATGCGTCGCGCATATGTCCTGGCCCACACCGTACTTAAGATGGAATCTTTTGAAGACTTGGCGTACACTTCAATTTGTGCTTGAATAGTCGACATGTTATCCCTAGTTGTCGCCGACCTACTTGTAACCCCAACCCCGATGCCTATATAAGCTGAGGGGTTTTGGTCCATAGGGACAAGATTTTTAGAGGTTAGAACTCGCTCATAACTTTGTACCCCATCCACAATCAATACAATACAAGCAGGACTGATGTCTACTACACAACTTGTTCTTGTAGATTCGTGTTGGGCTTCCAAGCGTAGAGTTTTGTAGGACAATAGCAAATTTCCCTCAAGTGGATGACCTAAGGTTTATCAATCTGTGGGAGACATAGGATGAAGATGGTCTCTTTCAAATGACCCTGCAACCGAATAACAAAGACTCTCTTGTGTCCCCAAGACACCAAATACAATGGTAATTTGTAGAGGTGCACTAGTTCAGCGAAGAGATGGTGATACATGTGTAGTAATGATAGTAGATATTGATTTCTGTAATAGTAACAATAAAAAACAGCAAGGTAGCAAGTTACAAAATGAGCACAAAAGGTATTGAAATGCTTGAAAATGAGGCCTATGGTCCGTACTTTCGCTAGTGCAATCTCTCAACAATGCTAATATCATTGGATCCCATAACCATCCCTCAACGTGCGATGAAGAATCACTCACAAGTTCTTATCTAGCGAAGAACATAAGAAGAAGTTGTTTCTAGGATACAAAACCACCTTAAAGTTATACTTTCCGATCGATCTATCCAAGAGTTCCTACTAAAATAACACCAGGTTATCCTTTCCAATCGATCTATCTAAGAGTTCGTACTAAAATAACACCATATGATACGCATCAACCAACTCTAATGTCACCTAGATACTGCAATGTCACCACAAGTATCCATGAGTTAAATGTACGATACGCATCAAACAATTTCAGATTCATAATACTCAATCCAACACAAAGAACCTCAAAGAGTGCCCCAAGATTTCTACCGGAGAAAGTAGGACAAAAACATGCATCAACCATATGCATAGATTACCCAATGTCACCTCGGGAATCCGTGAGTTGAGTGCCAAGACATACATCAAGTGCTCTCAAGTCCATAAAAATATTCAATCTGATAAAAGTGAAATCTCAAAGGGAAAAACTCAAGTCATCACAACAAGATAGAGAGGGGAAAACACCATATGATCCAACTATATTAACAAAGCCCGCGATACATCAAGATCGTGCCAAATCAAGAACACGATAGAGAGAGAGAGAGATATTAAACACATAGCTACTGGTACAAACCCTCGGCCCCGAGGGTGGACTACTCCCTCCTCATCATAGAGACCATAGGGATCATGAAGATGGCCTCTAGTGATGATTTTCCCCTCCGACAGGGTGCCAGAACGGGCTCCCGGTTGGTTTTTCATGGCTACAGAGGCTTGCGGAGGCGGAACTTCTGATTTAGGGTTATTTCTAGGGGTTTCTATATATATATAGGATTTTTCAGCGCTGGAATCACGCGAAGATGGGCCTCACGAGGCCTACCACCCACCAGGGCACACCAGACGGGTGTGGCATGCCCTGGTGTCTTTTGGGCAACAGCCCCCCCCTCTAGTGGTTCTTTGCTCCATTATTTCTCTTTTCTTCCAAAAAAATCATCAAAAAGTTTCGGCCGATTCCGAGAACTTTTAATTCTGCACCAAAAACAACACCACGGTAGTTCTGCTAAAAACAGCGTCAGTCCGGGTTAGTTCCATGCAAATCATACCAAAACGATATAGAATTGTTGTAAACATGGCATGGATACTTCATAAATTATAGATATGTTGGAGACGTATCAACATCCCCAAGCTTAATTCCTACTCGTCCTCAAGTAGGTAAATGATAAAAGAAATAATTTATGAAGTGTGGAATGCTAGCATAATGCATAAGCTTGATCAATGATAATTTCAATCACTTTTCCTAGGATCACAACAACAACTCTTTCTCATAAAACTCATCATGATAAAGTAGCAATTGAAAACGTAATTTTTGATGTGGAATGCTACCTATCATATTCCTCATATACTCTTTTCTTTTATAGCATAGACATTTGGACTTGAATGATTCAAAGCAATAGTCTATAATTTGACATGAGGACATCAATACTCAAGCATATCAACAAGCAACCATGTCTTTCAAAATATTAACACTAAAGAAAGCTATCCCTAGCCCATTATGCTCAATCATTGATCCATTCATGAAACACACTCAAATATTAACTATGCCCAATGCACAAGTATGATCATAGTGCTCCTAGTTGGTGCTTTATAAGAGAATATGGAGACTCAAATAAAAATAAAAATTGCATTAAGTAAATAGATATGCCCTTCGCAGAGGGAAGCAGAGATTTGTAGAGGCGCCAGAGCTCAAAGCTTAAATTGCGCGATAAAATTGTTTTGGGAGGCATGCTTTTCCTGTCAACGAAAACTGCCTAGAATTCCCAATACTCTCCATGCTAGATTGTAACGCCCTCGATGCGGCTATATCTCCTACGTGTCGAAGCACGACTTAGAGGCATAACTGCATTGAAAGCAATGTCGCAAGTAAGGCAATCTTCACAACATCCCATGTAAATAGATAATAAAAGGGGAAGGTACATAGTTGGCTTACACTCGCCACGTCAAACAAAGTACATAAATAGCATTACATCAACCAATCACTCATGGCCCGACTACGGTGCCAAAATAAAAGATCAACCCAACATGCGACACGGTCCCGATCGCCCCAACTGGGCACCACTACTGATCATCAGGGAAAGACACATAGTAACGACGGGAAGCTTCATCAAACTCCCACTTGAGCTCAAGCGCATCATCTGGAACGGAGTCATCAGGCCCTGCATCTGGTTTGGAAGTAATCTGTGAGCCACAGGGACTCAACAATCTCGCACCCTCGCGATCAAGACTATTTAAGCTTATAGGTAAGGCAAGGTAATATGTGGAGCTGCAGCAAGCGACTAGCATATATGGTGGCTAACCTATTCGCAAAAGAGAGCGAGAAGAGAAGGCAAAGCACGATCGAAGAACTAAAGAACAACCTATGCCAAACATTACTCCAACACCGTGTTCACTTCCCAGACTCCGCCGAGAAGAGACCATCACGGTTACACACACGGTTGATTCATTTTAATTAAGTTAAAGGTTCAAGTTATCTACAACCGGACATTAACAAATTCCCATCTGCCCATAACCGCGGGCACGGCTTTCGAAAGTTCAAATCCCTGCAGGGGAGTCCCAACTTAGCCCATGACAAGCTCTCACAGTCAACGAAGGATATACCTTCTCCCGAGACATTCCGATCAGACCCGGTATCCCGGTTCTACAAGACACTTCGACAAGTTAAAACAAATCCAGCAACACCACCCAGATGTGCCGACAAATCCCGATAGGAGCTGCACATATCTCGTTCTCAGGGCACACCGGATGAGCAAGACGTCGGGTAGGCCATCCCAAAGTTGCCCCTGGTAGCCCCGGACATCGCTCGGTTGGACCAACACTTAGAGAAGCACTGGCCCGGCGGGGTTAAAACAAAGATGACCCTTGAGTCCGCGAAACCCAAGGGAAAAAAGGCTAGGTGGCAAATGGTAAAATCAATGTTGGGCATTGCTGGAAGAGTTTTATTCAAGGCGAACTGTCAAGGGGTTCCCATTATCACCCAACCGCGTAAGGAACGCAAAATCCGGGAACATAACACCGATATGACGGAAACTAGGGCGGCAAGAGTGGAACAAAACACTAGGCGAGAGGCCGAGCCTTCCACCCTTTACCAAGTATATAGATGCATTAAGATAACAAGATAATATAATGATATCCCAACAAGTAAACAATGTTCCAACAAGGAACGGTGTCCAATCTTCACCTGCAACTAGCAACGCTATAAGAGGGGCTGAGCAAAGCGGTAACATAGCCAATCAACGGTTTGCTAGGACATGGTGGGTTAGAGGTTTGACATGGCAATTTGGGAGGCATGATAAGCAAGTGGTAGGCATCGAATCATAGGCATAGCAAAAGAGCGAGCATCTAGCAAAGCAAAGATAGAAGTGATTTCGAGGGTATGATCATCTTGCCTGCAAAGTTGTCAGAGTTGACTGGATCCTCGAAAGCAAACTCAACGGGCTCCTCGTTAGCGAACTCGTCTCCCGGCTCTACCCAAACAAGACAAACAAGCAAAAGGAACACAATCAACCACGTGCACAACTCAAACAACATGATGCAAACATGGTATGCTATGCAGGATGCGATATGTGATGCATATGCAAGATTTGACAAGGGATGAATGAACCTGGCCTCAACATGGAATTCCAAGAGTTCCACTAGAAAGATGGGGTGATTTCGATTGAAATTGATATAAAGATCACCGGAATCGGATGCACGGTTTGGAAATGGCAATCAATACAAATATGGCACCGGTCTGTGATAAACAGCAAGTAGCCATCTAAATGCAACAAGTTAAACATGCTACAGCACTCAAACATGGCAACAAAATACATGGAAGGGATCCATTCATGATGCTTAACAAAAGATGAACACTGAGCTACGGCCAATTCATCCATTAACAGGTTCAAACAAGCATGGCAAAAGTGCAATTGATAAACAGGTTTCAGACTTAGTGAAATTAACACTTATCTAGAATTTCAGATCAGGTAGCACACTTTGGAGTAAGAAAACTATATGCTACAGGAACTTAACATGGCAAAGTAAGGCATGGCATGGAGATACTCAAAGAGCTTAACAAAAGTCCCTTAGTGACCTTGAGCCAAAAGGGATCAGAAAATACAATTGCAAGCATGTGAACATGGCAAAAACATAATCAGATTACAGACTTAGAGAAAAACTGGAGAATGCAAAACAGATATCAAGTAGGCATGTTTACGAGCTCGATCCACTCACTACAGAGCAAGGCATGACAATCTAAGCATACACCCATCAAGAATACACATTATACAAGCTATACATGATAAGAACAACAACATATCATGCACGGATCAACTACAACATCCTTGGCAAAATCGCTAACAAGTAGACAATCTGCCCAGATTCACAGAATAGCAAAAGTAGAGCTCGATTGACTCAAGCTAGGGTGCTCCATAATTGCAAACAAAGACATGGATGGATAGAGCACTACAAGATTAACAAAACATCCTTACTGGTCGTCCTCAAAAAAAGCATGGATCACTAGGAAACAACATGAACATATGGCATATTGATAAGAACAGATCAAGGACTTCGTGGAATTCCTAAGTCCCTAAAAACAGCAATAACGAATGCACCACTTTGCAAGCTTGTGCTAGTCACCACACACATCACAAAAATACATGGATTGCACCTCTGTAAAGATGGCAAAGCATATGACAAAACACATGTAGATCTCAGGACCATATCATGCACACAATAATCATGGCAAATATAACAAATAGCTATTTGGAGCAGCAGATCTGACAATTAACTCAAATAGCACTCTCCCAACAGCATTTCGGGCATCAAGATGAACTCAAATGAAAATTATGCAATGAGATGAAATGATGTGCTCTCGGAGACGAACATTTTGATATGCTACACGCCCAAAACGGAGCTACGGATGCGGAGATATAGCAGGTCAAAGTATGCAAAATAATTAGGGTTTCGGGAGAAAGTCAACCGAGGCAAAGTTCCAGATAAGGATCTGGCACGGTTCCCGATGCACCTCGCCGGAGTTACTGTAGCAAGAGTTCGCCAGAATTGGAAGGGGCCGACCGGTGAGGGAGGTCGAGGAGGAGACGCGGGCCAGGGTGGCCGCGGGCGGCGCCGGCGATGGCCGCAGCGGCGAGGGGTGGCGTCCGGCGGGATGGGGCGGCGCGGCGGAGCGGCGCCGGAGCTCGCCGGAGCTCGGCCGGCGAACGGCGCCGGGGAAGAAGGGCGCGGGGCGCTCGGGCGCGGCCACGGGAGAGCTCGGGCCGCGGGGGCCGGCCTTGGGCCCCGGCGGGCCCGCCCGGGTGGCGTCGCGGTTGATGTGGGCGCGGGCGGCGGCGAGTGGGAGGCAGACACGTGGCGGCGGCGGCTGGTTCGGACGTGTCCGGCAGCGCGGGGAAGACGGATCTAGGGTTTCGGGGGAAGAAGGAGACGTGAATTTCGAAGGAGGCTATTTATAGGCATAGAGGGAGCTAGGAGTGTCCAAATGAGGTACGGTTTTCGGCCACGCGACCGTGATCGAACGCTCTAGATGATGGAGAGGGTTAAGGTGGGTTTTGGGCCAAATTGGAAGGGTGTTGGGCTACAACACACACGAGGCCTTCTCGGTCCCTCGGTTAACCGTTGAAGCATCAAACGAAGTCCAAATGGTACGAAACTTGACAGGCGGTCTACCGGTGGTAAACCAAGGCCGCTTGGCAAGTCTTGGTCCAAT
The DNA here is from genome assembly GCF_003073215.2 of Triticum urartu. Classification (NCBI taxonomy): domain Eukaryota; kingdom Viridiplantae; phylum Streptophyta; class Magnoliopsida; order Poales; family Poaceae; genus Triticum; species Triticum urartu. The sequence continues at coordinate 570,328,095 of NC_053027.1, forward strand.
CCGGAAATGTTTAACCCCCACACATGAAAAGAAGGTAGAAATGACCACCGGAGGAGATAGGAGCGCCGGAATGCAAAACGGACAACGGGACAAATGCTTGGATGCATGAGATGAACACGTATGCAAATGCAATGCACATGATGACATGATATGAGATGCATGACAACGACAACAACAAACGGAGACAAAAACCCAAACCCAAGAAAATAAAATAACTTAGCGCCGGAAACGGCAAGAGTTGGATTACATATTAGGTAAATCATATCCGGGGTGTTACATAGATACATCGTAGGCGGTTCACAAACATAAAATAAAGTTTATTCCTTTTTCCACCATTCTTTCACAATCCATGGCTAGCCGTATCCACGAGTGCCTTCCATACCAGCACTTTCCAAGGAATTTATTATTGACAACATAAACAGAATTTCTTTTCATTTCGGGACTGGGCATCCCTATTACCTGCCACACTCTCGTGCAATGACAAGTGAATAAACACTCATCTTCAGAATAACACATCTGGCATGGAAAATATTGGCCACCCCCTGCCGCTTCATGAGTGGTATGGGCACACAAAAAGGAATTCATTTTGAATATTAGAGTTGTCACATATAAACTTACTTCAAACGACATGGAAATACCGCATATAGGTAGGCATGGTGGACTTATTTGGCACAACTTGGTTTAAGGAGTTTGGATGCACAAGCAGTATTCCTGCTTAGTACAAACGAAGGCTAGCAAATATTGAGAAGCTACCAACCAAGAAACAAAAACGATCATAAACGAGCATTAATTAAACATAACTAACACCGAATAATGCAACACAAGTAGGTGATACGCCTCCATCGTATCTACTTTTTCTAACGCTTTTGCTCTTGTTTTGGACACTAATTTGCATGATTTGAATGAAACTAACCCTGCCTGACGTTGTTTTCAGCATAACTACCATGGTGTTGTTTTTGTGTAGAAATATAAGTTTTTGGAATTGGACAAAACTTTCTGGAGATTTATTTTAGAATAAATAAAAAATACTGGAACCAAGAACCACCGGAGGGCGGCCGTGGCTACCCACAAGACACCAGGGCGCACCACCAGTGGCGCACCCTGGTGGGTTATGGGGCCCTCGAGGCTCCGTTGACCCTAATTCCAGCGCTATAAAACCCTATTTTTCCAGAAAAAATAAGAGAGGAAGTTTCATCGCGTTTTATGATACGGAGCTGCCGCCACCTCTTGTTCTTCATCAGGAGGCCAGATCTGGAGCCCGTTCGGGGCTCCGGAGAGGGGAATTTTGGTCTTCGTCATCACCAACCCTCCTTCATCACAAATTCCATGATGCTCCCCACCGGGAGTGAGAAATTCCTTTGTAGGCTCATTGGTCGATGAGGAGTTGGATGAGATTCATCATGTAATCGAGTTAGTTTTGTTAGGGCTTGATCCCTAGTATCCACTATGTTGTGAGATTGATGTTGTTACGACTTTGTTATGCTTAATGCTTGTCACTAGGGCCCAAGTGCCATGATTTTAGATCAGAACCGTTTATGTTTTCACCATTATATCTATGTTCTAGATCCGATCTTGCAAGTCATATACACCTGCTACGTGTTATGACCCGTAAACCCCAGGGTGACAGTAATTGGCATACTTTCCGGTGATGACCGTAGTTTGAGGAGTTCATGTATTCACTATGTGTTAATGCTTTGTTTCGGTTCTCTATTAAAAGGAGGCCTTAATATCCCTTAGTGTCCTTATGGACCCTGCTGCCATGGGAGGGTAGGACAAAATATGACATGCAAGTTCTTTTCCATAAGCACGTATGACTATTTACGGAATACATGCCTACATTATATTTATGAACTGGAGCTAGTTCTGTGTCGCCCTAGGTTATGACTATTATATGATGAATATCATCCAAAAAATTCACCTATCCAATGCCTACGAGTTTTCCACATATTGTTCTTTCTATAAGTTACTATTACTATTGCTACTGTTCCAACTGCTACAAAATTGTTACTACTGTTACCGTTACCACTGTTACTGTTACCACTACTATCAAATCATCATATTACTATGCTACTGATCAATCTGCTGCAGATATTTAATATCCAGGTGTGGTTGAATTGACAACTCAACTGCTAATACTTGCAAATATTCTTTGGCTCCCCTTGTGTCAAATCTATAAATTTGGGTTGAATACTCTACCCTCGAAAACTGTTGCGATCCCCTATACTTGTGGGTTATCAGTAGGATATAACCTCATTGCATAACTATTGACTTGCGTGCTTGCATAGGGAATCACAAACCTTAACACCAATATTCCTACTAAAGCACAATTACTCACCAATATGACTCACATATTATTATCTCCATATCGCAAAACTATTGCAAGGAATCAAACTTATCATATCTTCGATGCTATTATATTATCTATTTTGGATGTTTAATAGGTATTTATATGCTATTTTATATTATTTTTGGGACTAACCTATTAACCGAGGGCCCAATGCCAGTTTCTGTTTTTTTGCCTATTTTAGAGTTTCGCAGAAAAGGAATACCAAATGGAGTCCAAACAGAATGAAACCTTCATCGTGATCTTTCTTGGACCGAAAGCAAACCAGGAGACTTGGACATGAAGTCGGAGACACAACGAGGCGGACATGAGGCAGGAGGGCGCGCCCCCACCCTCGTGGGCCCCTCGTAGCTCCCCTGACCTAGTTCCTTCGTCTATATATACTCTTATATCCTGAAAATATTCAGGAGAGCCATGAAACCACTTTTCCACCACCGCAACCTTTTGTACCCGTGAGATCCCATCTAGGGACCTTTTCTTGCGTCCTGCCGGAGGGGGATTCGATCAAGGAGGGCTTCTACATCAACACCATTACCTCTCTGATGAAGCGTGAGTAGTTTACCACAGACCTTCGAGTCCATAGTTATTAGCTAGATGGCTCCTTCTCTCTCTTTGATTCTCAATACCATATTCTCCTCGATGTTCTTGGAGATCTATTCGATGTAATATTCTTTTGCGGTGTGTTTGCCGAGATCCGATAAATTGTGGATTTATGATTAGATTATCTATGCATATTATTTGGTTCTTCTCTGAATTCTTATATGCATGATTTGATATCTTTGCAAGTCTCTTCGAATTATCGGTTTAGTTTGGCCTACTAGATTGATCTTTCTTGCAATGGGAGAAGTGCTTAGCTTTGGGTTCAATCTTGCGGTGTCCTTTCCCAGTGACAATAGGGGCAACAAGGCACATATTGTATTATTGCCATCAAGGATAAAAAGATGGGGTTTTATCATATTGCTTGAGTTAAGTCTCTACATCATGTCATCTTCTTAATGCGTTACTCCTTTGAAGGAAATATGCCCTAGAGGCAATAATAAAGTTATTATTTTATTTCCTTATATCATGATAAATGTTTATTATTCATGCTAGAATTGTATTATCCGGAAACATAATACTTGTGTGAATACATAGACAAACTAAACGTCACTAGTGTGCCTCTACTTGACCTAGCTCGTTAATCAAAGATGGTTATGTTTCCTAACCATAGACATGTGTTGTCATTTGATTAACGGGATCACATTATTAGGAGAATGATGTGATTGACATGACCCATTCCATTAGCTTAGCACCCGATCGTTTAGTGTGTTGCTATTGCTTTCTTCATGACTTATACATGTTCCTATAACTATGAGATTATGCAACTCCCGTTTGCCGGAGGAACACTTTGTGTGCTACCAAACGTCACAACGTAACTGGGTGATTATAAAGGAGCTCTACAGGTGTCTCCAAAGGTAAATGTTGGTTGGCGTATTTCGAGATTAGGATTTGTCACTCCGATTGTCGGAGAGGTATCTCTGGGCCCTCTCGGTAATGCACATCACATAAGCCTTGCAAGCATTGCAACTAATGAGTTAGTTGCGAGATGATGTATTACGGAACGAGTAAAGAGACTTGCCGGTAACGAGATTGAACTAGGTATTGAGATACCGACGATCGAATCTCGGGCAAGTAACATACCGATGACAAAGGGAACAACGTATGTTGTTATGCGGTCTGACCGATAAAGATCTTCGTAGAATATGTAGGAGCCAATATGAGCATCCAGGTTCCGCTATTGGTTATTGACCGGAGACGTGTCTCGGTCATGTCTACATTGTTCTCGAACCCGTAGGGTCCGCACGCTTAAGGTTTCGATGACAGTTATATTATGAGTTTATGAGTTTTGATGTACCGAAGTTAGTTCGGAGTCCCGGATGTGATCACGGACATGACGAGGAGTCTCGAAATGGTCGAGACATAAAGATTGATATATTGGACGGCTATATTCGGACACCGGAAGTGTTCCGGGTGATTTCGGAGAAAACCGGAGAGCCGGAGGGTTACCGGAACCCCCCCGGGAGAAGTAATGGGCCATATGGGCCTTAGTGGAGAGAGAGAGGGGCAGCCAGAGGTGGGCTGCGCGCCTCCTCCCCCCTGGTCCGAATTGGACTAGGAGAGGGGGGCGGCGCCCCCCTTTCCTTCTCCCTCCCCACTTCTTTCCCCCTCCTAGTAGGAGTCCTACTCCTACTAGGAGGAGGACTCCTCCTTGGCGCGCCTATAGTGGCCGGCCGGCCTCCTCCCCTTGATCCTTTATATACGGGGGCAGGGGGCACCCCTAGACACACAAGTTGATCCACGTGATCTTATTCTTAGCCGTGTGCGGTGCCCCCTTCCACCATAATCCTCGATAATATTGTAGCGGTGCTTAGGCGAAGCCCTGCGACGGTAGAACAAGATCGTCACCAACGCCGCCGTGCTGACGGAACTCTTCCCCGACACTTTGCTGGATCGGAGTCCGGGGATCGTCATCGAGCTGAACGTGTGCTAGAACTCGGAGTGTCGTAGTTTTGGCTTGATCGGTCGGCCGTGGAGACGTACGACTACATCAACCGCGCTAATGCCCGTTGTCGATCTACAAGGGTACGTAGATCACACTCTCCCCTCTCGTTGCTATGCATCACCATGATCTTGCGTGTGCGTAGGAATATTTTTTGAAATTACTACGTTCCCCAACAGTGGCATCCGAGCCTAGGTTTTATGTGTTGATGTTATATGCACGAGTAGAACACAAGTGAGTTGTGGGCGATATAAGTCATACTGCTTACCAGCATGTCATACTTTGGTTCGGCGGTATTGTTGGACGAAGTGGCCCGGACCGACATTACGCGTACGCTTACGCGAGACCGGTTCTCCCGACGTGCTTTGCACAAAGGTGGCTGCGGGTGACAGTTTCTCCAACTTTAGTTGAACCGAGTGTGGCTACGCCCGGTCCTTGCGAAGGTTAAAACAGCACCAACTTGACAAACTATCGTTGTGGTTTTGATGCGTAGGTAAGATTGGTTCTTGCTTAAGCCCATAGCAGCCACGTAAAACTTGCAACAACAAAGTAGAGGACGTCTAACTTGTTTTTGCAGGGCATGTTGTGATGTGATATGGTCAAGACATGATGCTAAATTTTATTGTATGAGATGATCATGTTTTGTAACCGAGTTATCGGCAACTGGCAGGAGCCATATGGTTGTCGCTTTATTGTATGCAATGCAATCGCTGTAATGCTTTACTTTATCACTAAGCGGTAGCGATAGTCGTGGAAGCATAAGATTGGCGAGACGACAACGATGCTACGATGGTGATCAAGGTGTCGCGCCGGTGACGATGGTGATCATGACGGTGCTTCGAAGATGGAGATCACAAGCACAAGATGATGATGGCCATATCATATCACTTATATTGATTGCATGTGATGTTTATCTTTTATGCATCTTATCTTGCTTTGATTGACGGTAGCATTTTAAGATGATCTCTCACTAATTATCAAGAAGTGTTCTCCCTGAGTATGCACCGTTGCGAAAGTTCTTCGTGCTGAGACACCACGTGATGATCGGGTGTGATAGGCTCTACGTTCAAATACAACGGGTGCAAAACAGTTGCACACGCGGAATACTCAGGTTATACTTGACGAGCCAAGCATATACAGATATGGCCTCGGAACACGGAGACCGAAAGGTCGAGCGTGAATCATATAGTAGATATGATCAACATAGTGATGTTCACCAATGAAACTACTCCATCTCACGTGATGATCGGACATGGTTTAGTTGATTTGGATCACGTAATCACTTAGAGGATTAGAGGGATGTCTATCTAAGTGGGAGTTCTTTAAGTAATATGATTAATTGAACTTAAATTTATCATGAACTTAGTACCTGATAGTATCTTGCTTGTTTATTTGATTGTAGATAGATGGCCCGTGCTGTTGTTCCGTTGAATTTTAATGCGTTCCTTGAGAAAGCAAAGTTGAAAGATGATGGTAGCAATTACACGGACTGGGTCCGTAACTTGAGGATTATCCTCATTGCTGCACAGAAGAATTACGTCCTGGAAGCACAGCTGGGTGCCAGGCCTGCTGCTAGAGCAACACCAGATGTTATGAACGTCTGGCAGAGCAAAGCTGATGACTACTCGATAGTTCAGTGTGCCATGCTTTACGGCTTAGAATCGGGACTTCAACGACGTTTTGAACGTCATGGAGCATATGAGATGTTCCAGGAGTTGAAGTTAATATTTCAAGCAAATGCCCGATTGAGAGATATGAAGTCTCCAATAAGTTCTATAGCTGCAAGATGGAGGAGAACAGTTCTGTCAGTGAGCATATACTCAAAATGTCTGGGTATAATAATCACTTGATTCAATTAGGAGTTAATCTTCCAAATGATTGCGTCATTGACAGAATTCTCCAATCACTGCCACCAAGCTACAAGAGCTTCGTGATGAACTATAATATGCAAGGGATGAATAAGACTATTCCCGAGCTCTTCGCAATGCTGAAAGCTGCGGAGGTAGAAATCAAGAAGGAGCATCAAGTGTTGATGGTCAACAAGACCACTAGTTTCAAGAAAAAGGGCAAAGGGAAAAGAAGGGGAACTTCAAAAGAACAGCAAGCAAGTTGCTACTCAAGAGAAGAAACCCAAACCTGGACCTAAGCCTGAAACTGAGTGCTTGTACTGCAAGCAGACTGGTCACTGGAAGCGGAACTGCCCCAAGTATTTGGCGGATAAAGAAGGATGGCAAGGTGAACAAAGGTATATGTGATATACATGTTATTGATGTGTACCTTACTAGAGCTCGCAGTAGCACCTGGGTATTTGATACTGGTTCTGTTGCTAATATTTGCAACTCGAAACAGGGACTACGGAATAAGCGGGCACTGGCAAAGGACGAGGTGACGATGCGCGTGGGAAACGGTTCCAAAGTCGATGTGATCGCGGTCGGCACGCTACCTCTACATCTACCTTCGGGATTAATATTAGACCTAAATAATTGTTATTTGGTGCCAGCGTTGAGCATGAACATTATATCTGGATCTTGTTTAATGCGAGACGGTTATTCATTTAAATCAGAGAATAATGGTTGTTCTATTTATATGAGTAATATCTTTTATGGTCATGCACCCTTGAAGAGTGGTCTATTCTTATTGAATCTCGATAGTAGTAATACACATATTCATAATGTTGAACCCAAAAGATGCAGAGTTGATAATGAAAGTGCAACTTATTTGTGGCACTGTCGTTTAGGTCATATCGGTATAAAGCGCATGAAGAAACTCCATACTGATGGACTTTTGGAACCACTTGATTATGAATCACTTGGTACTTGCGAACCGTGCCTCATGGGCAAGATGACTAAAACACCGTTCTCCGGTACTATGGAGAGAGCAACAGATTTGTTGGAAATCATACATACCGATGTGTGTGGTCCGATGAATATTGAGGCTCGTGGCGGATATCGTTATTTTCTCACCTTCACAGATGATTTAAGCAGGTATGGGTATATCTACTTAATGAAACATAAATTTGAAACATTTGAAAAGTTCAAAGAATTTCAGAGTGAAGTTGAAAATCATCGTAACAAGAAAATAAAGTTTCTACGATCTGATCATGGTGGAGAATATTTGAGTTACGAGTTTGGTGTACATTTGAAAAACTGTGGAATAGTTTCGCAACTCATGCCACCCGGAACACCACAGCGTAATGGTGTGTCCGAACGTCGTAATCGTACTTTACTAGATATGGTGCGATCTATGATGTCTCTTACTGATTTACCGCTATCGTTTTGGGGTTATGCTCTAGAGACGGCTGCATTCACGTTAAATAGGGCACCATCAAAATCCGTTGAGACGGCGCCTTATGAACTGTGGTTTGGCAAGAAACCAAAGTTGTCGTTTCTTAAAGTTTGGGGCTGCGATGCTTATGTGAAAAAGCTTCAACCTGATAAGCTCGAACCCAAATCGGAGAAATGTGTCTTCATAGGATACCCAAAGGAAACTATTGGGTACACCTTCTATCACAGATCCGAAGGCAAGACATTCGTTGCTAAGAATGGATCCTTTCTAGAGAAGGAGTTTCTCTCGAAAGAAGTGAGTGGGAGGAAAGTAGAACTTGACGAGGTAACTATACCTGCTCCCTTACTGGAAAGTAGTTCGTCACAGAAAACTGTTTCAGTGACACCTACACCAGTTAGTGAGGAAGCCAATGATAATGATCATGAAACTTCAGATCAAGATACTACTGAACCTCGTAGATCAACCAGAGTAAGATCCGCGCCAGAGTGGTACGGTAATCCTGTTCTGGAAGTCATGCTGCTAGATCATGATGAACCTACGAACTATGAAGAAGCGATGGTGAGCCCAGATTCCGCAAAGTGGCTTGAAGCCATGAAATCTGAGATGGGATCCATGTATGAGAACAAAGTATGGACTTTGGTTGACTTGCCCGATGATCGGCAAGCAATTGAGAATAAATGGATTTTTAAGAAGAAGACTGACGCTGATGGTAATGTTACTGTCTACAAAGCTCGACTTGTCGCAAAAGGTTTTCGGCAAGTTCAAGGGATTGACTACGATGAGACCTTCTCACCCGTAGCGATGCTTAAGTCCGTCCGAATCATGTTAGCGATTGCCGCATTTTATGATTATGAAAGTTTGCAGATGGATGTCAAAACTGCATTCCTGAATGGATTTCTGGAAGAAGAGTTGTATATGATGCAACCGGAAGGTTTTGTCGATCCAAAGGGAGCTAAGAAAGTGTGCAAGCTCCAGCGATCCATTTATGGACTGGTGCAAGCCTCTCAGAGTTGGAATAAACGTTTTGATAGTGTGATCAAAGCATTTGGTTTTATACAGACTTTCGGAGAAGCCTGTATTTACAAGAAAGTGAGTGGGAGCTCTGTAGCATTTCTGATATTATATGTGGATGACATATTACTGATTGGAAATGATATAGAATTTCTGGATAGCATAAAGGGATACTTGAATAAAAGTTTTTCAATGAAAGACCTCGGTGAAGCTGCTTACATATTAGGCATTAAGATCTATAGAGATAGATCAAGACGCTTAATTGGACTTTCACAAAGCACATACCTTGACAAAATTTTGAAGAAGTTCAAAATGGATCAAGCAAAGAAAGGGTTCTTGCCTGTGTTACAAGGTGTGAAGTTGAGTAAGACTCAATGCCCGACCACTGCAGAAGATAGAGAGAATATGAAAGATGTTCCCTATGCATCAGCCATAGGATCTATCATGTATGCAATGCTGTGTACCAGACCTGATGTGTGCCTTGCTATAAGTTTAGCAGGGAGGTACCAAAGTAATCCAGGAGTGGATCACTGGACAGCGGTCAAGAACATCCTGAGATACCTGAAAAGGACTAAGGATATGTTTCTCGTATATGGAGGTGACAAAGAGCTCATCGTAAAAGGTTACGTTGATGCAAGCTTTGACACTGATCCGGACGATTCTAAATCGCAAACCGAATACGTGTTTACATTAAACGGTGGAGCTGTCAGTTGGTGCAGTTCTAAACAAAGCGTCATAGCGGGATCTACATGTGAAGCGGAGTACATAGCTGCTTCGGAAGCAGCGAACGAAGGAGTCTGGATGAAGGAGTTCATATCCGATCTAGGTGTCATACCTAACGCATCGGGTCCAATGAAAATCTTTTGTGACAATACTGGTGCAATTGCCTTAGCAAAGGAATCCAGATTTCACAAAAGGACCAAACACATCAAGAGACACTTCAACTCCATCCGGGATCTAGTCCAGGTGGGAGACATAGAAATTTGCAAGATACATACAGATCTGAATGTTGCAGACCCATTGACTAAACCTCTTCCACGAGCAAAACATGATCAGCACCAAGGCTCCATGGGTGTTAGAATCATTACAGTGTAATCTAGATTATTGACTCTAGTGCAAGTGGGAGACTGAAGGAAATATGCCCTAGAGGCAATACTAAAGTTATTATTTATTTCCTTATAATCATGATAAATGTTTATTATTCATGCTAGAATTGTATTAACCGGAAACATAATACATGTGTGAATACATAGACAAACAAAGTGTCACTAGTATGCCTCTACTCGACTAGCTCGTTAATCAAAGATGGTTATGTTTCCTGACCATGAACAATGAGTTGTTATTTGATTAACGAGGTCACATCATTAGTTGAATGATCTGATTGACATGACCCATTCCATTAGCTTAGCACCCGATCATTTAGTATGTTGCTACTGCTTTCTTCATGACTTATACATGTTCCTATGACTATGAGATTATGCAACTCCCGTTTGCCGGAGGAACACTTTGGGTGCTACCAAACGTCACAACGTTACTGGGTGATTATAAAGGAGCATTACAGGTGTCTCCAAAGGTAGATGTTGGGTTGGCATATTTCGAGATTAGGATTTGTCACTCCGATTGTCGGAGAGGTCTCTCTGGGCCCTCTTAGTAATACACATCACATAAGCCTTGCAAGCATTACAACTAATATGGTAGTTGTGAGATGATGTATTACGGAACGAGTAAAGAGACTTGCCGGTAACGAGATTGAACTAGGTATTGGATACCGACGATCGAATCTCGGGCAAGTAACATACCGATGACAAAGGGAACAACGTATGTTGTTATGCGGTCTGACCGATAAAGATCTTCGTAGAATATGTAGGAGCCAATATGGGCATCCAGGTCCCGCTATTGGTTATTGACCGGAGACGTGTCTCGGTCATGTCTACATTGTTCTCGAACCCGTAGGGTCCGCACGCTTAAGGTTACGATGACAGTTGTATTATGAGTTTATGCATTTTGATGTACCGAAGGTTGTTCGGAGTCCCGGATGTGATCACGGACATGACGAGGAGTCTCGAAATGGTCGAGACGTAAAGATTGATATATTGGAAGCCTATGTTTGGACATCGGAAGTGTTCCGGGTGAAATCGGGATTTTACCGGGTTACCGGGAGGTTACCGGAACCCCCCGGGAGTCATATGGGCCCTCATGGGCCTTAGTGGAAAGGAGAAAGGGGCAGCCCAAAGGTGTCTGCGCACCTCCCCCCTTCCCTAGTCCTATTAGGACTAGGAGAAGGTGGCCGGCCCCCCTCTCCCTCTTTCCCCCTTTGGGGAATCCTAGTTGGAATAGGATTGGGGGGGAGTCCTACTCCCGGAAGGAGTAGGACTCCTCCTGCGCCCTCCTCCTTGGCCGGCGCCCCCCTCCCCCCTTGGCTCCTTTATATACTAAGGTAGAGGCACCCTAGAACACACAAGTTGATCCACGTGATCTATTCCTTAGCCGTGTGCGGTGCCCCTTGCCACCATATTCCTCGATAATACTGTAGCGGAGTTTAGGCGAAGCCCTGCTGCTGTAGTTCATCAAGATCGTCACCACGCCGTCGTGCTGACGGAACTCTTCCCCGACACTTTGCTGGATCGGAGTCCGGGGATCGTCATCGAGCTGAACGTGTGCTCGAACTCGGAGGTGCCGTAGTTTCGGTGCTTGATCGGTTGGATCGTGAAGACGTACGACTACTTCCTCTACGTCGTGTCAGCGCTTCCGCAGTCGGTCTGCGTTGGGTACGTAGACAACGCTCTCCCCCCTCGTTGCTATGCATCACATGATCTTGCATGTGCGTAGGAAATTTTTTGAAATTACTACGAAACCCAACAAACAGAACGCAGAAACAGAGAGAGATAGAGAGACAGATCCAATCTCGGAGGGGCTCTCTCCCCTCCCATGCCATGGAGGCCATGGACCAGAGGGGAAACCCTTCTCCCATCTAGGGAGAAGGTCAAGGAAGAAGAAGAAGGAGGGGGGCTCTCTTCCCCTCGCTTCCGGTGGCGCCGGAACGCCGCTGGGGGCCATCATCATCACCACGATCTTCACTAACATGTCCGCCATCTTCACCAACATCTCCATCACCTTCCCATCTATCTACAGCGGTCCACTCTCCCGCAACCCACTGTACCCTCTACTTGAACATGGCGCCTTATGCTTCATATTATTATCCAATGATGTGTTGCCATCCTATGATGTCTGAGTAGTTTTTCATTGTCCTATCGATGGCTGATGAATTGTTATGATTGATTTAATTTGCTTGTGGTTATGTTGCTGTCCTTTGGTGCCCATCATATGAGCGCACGTGTGGATCACACCATAGGGTTAGTTGTATGTTGATAGGACTATGTATTGGAGGGCAAGAGTGACATAAACTTCAGCCTAGCATAGAAATTGATGCATACGGGATTGAAGGGGGACTAATATATCTTAATGCTATGGTTGGGTTTTACCTTAATGAACGTTAGTAGTTGCCGATGCTTGCTAATAGTTCCAATCATAAGTGCATAGAATTCCAAGTAAGGGATGACATGCTAGCAGTGGCCTCTCCCACATAATACTTGCTATCGGTCTAGTAAAGTAGTCAATTGCTTAGGGACAATTTCGCAACTCCTACCACCACTTTTCCACACTCGCTATATTTACTTTATTGTTTCTTAATGTAAACAGCCCCTACTTTTTATTTACATAATCTTTATTATCTTGCAAACCTATCCAACAACACCTACAAAGTACTTCTAGTTTCATACTTGTTCTAGGTAAAGTGAACGTCAAGCTTGCGTAGATTTGTATCGGTGGTCGATAGAACTTGAGGGAATATTTGTTCTACCTTTAGCTCCTCGTTGGGTTCGACACTCTTACTTCTCGAAAACTGTTGCGATCCCCTATACTTGTGGGTTATCAAGACCTTTTTATGGCGCCGTTGCCGGGGAGTCATAGCGTGGGGTGAATATTCTCGTGTGTGCTTGTTTGATTTATCACTAAGTAATTTTTATTTGCTGTTCTTAGTTGTTTTCTATCTTTAGTTATGGGTAGGAAACGCAAAATACCAAAAAAATAGTTGTACCTACTGAACCAATGGTTGAAGAACCACTCAAAATCTATCACACTGCTGAAGCCTATTACTTGGATCATCTTTGATCCCTATGTGCTCGTGCTGAAACCCCAACTAGCTTATTTGAGGGCAAATCCTTAGATGAGCATGCTTGTTATGTGCGACACCGAATATCTGAAAAAGGGAAAATTTTACTGGGTCAAATTCATCGTTTGCAACGCTATGCTTGGAATTTATGTGAAATATATTATTTTACTTGTTGTTCTGAAAACCCTACTAAACACCTTCCCTATCAATGTGAGTTTAGTCAATGGAATCGTATCTTCGTATGCTAAAGGTGTTTATAGTTACTATGATGTTCAACAAATTGAAGAATTTGTTGCTCTTAAAGGTGCTTACGAAATTGCTTCTTTGATTGAAAAGTATGATGCTACTCTTTACAAATCTAATTTTTTTGCCATACTTAAATATTGCTATGATAATTATGCTTCTAATGCCTATGTTGAACCATATATTAAGGACTACTCCATTGTCCAAGAAGAGACTAATATTTTGCAGGAGTCTATGGAAGAAGAAATTGATGAAACTGTGAGCTCATTGGATGAAAAAGATGATGAGGAGAGCGAAGAACAAAAGGAGAAAGAGCGGATTAGCTACCCGTGCCCACCTTCTAATGAGAGTAACTCTTCAACTCATACATTTTTTAATTTTCCTTCCTGCTTACCGGAGGATGATTGCTATGATGATTGTTATGATCTCGTTGATTCTTCTGAAATATCCCTTTTTGATGATTCTTGCTATGCTTGTGGCCAAGATGCCAATATGAATTATGCTTATGGAGATGAACTTGCTATAGTTCCTTATGTTAAACATGAAATTGTTGCTATTGCACCCACACATGATAGTCCTATTATCCTTTTGAATTCTCCAAACTACACTATATCGGAGAAGTTTGCTCTTATTAAGGAATATATTGATGGGTTGCCTTTTACCGTTGCACATGATGATTTTGATGAATATAATATGCATGTGCTTGCTGCTCCTACTTGAAATTATTATGAGAGAGGAACTATATCTCCACCTCTCTATGTTTCCAATATGATAAAATTGCAAGAAACTGTTTATACTATGCATTGGCCTTTACTTTGTGTGCATGAATTGTTCTTTTATGACATGCCGATGCATAGGAAGAGAGTTAGACTTCGTCATTACATGATATATGTTACCTTGTGCTCACCACTAAATTACAAATCATTATTAATTAAAATTGGGTTTGATATACCTTGGGATCCGGGTGGATCCATTACTTGAGCACTACATGCCTAGCTTAATGACTTTAAAGAAAGCGCTGCCAGGGAGACAACCCGGAAGTTTTAGAGAGTCATTTATTTCTGTTGATTGCTTTTATATAGTTTAAAAATAACAAAAATAAAGAGGGGAACCCAAAACTTTTTCAAAAAGGAAAGCGAAAGTGAGAAAGACAAGCATTGTTGAAGTGGGAGCTAGCCTTGAACTTTGTTCATGCTCATGGAAACTTTGTCAATCTTGATTACATAGACTTTTCAATAAAAATAATTATCCACTTGTACAATTCCATTGTATTATAAAAATAATGTGCCAAGGTTTGCCTTTAGGATGTTTACATTTGCTTGATGGTTTGTACGGTGCAGGATAGAAACTTTGGCTGTAGTGCGCGATTTTACATTTTTAGCTGGAACGTCAAATGGTTCTGATTCTTTTTGCACTGTATTTCCATGCAAATCGTTTATTTGTCCTAAGTTTGGCAGAATTTTTCAAGTATCAAAAGTATGGTGAATGTTCAGATTATTACAGACTGTTCTGTTTTAGACAGATTCTGTTTTTGATGCATAGTTTGCTTGTTTTGATGAAACTATCGATTTATATCGGTGGATTAAGCCTTGGAAAAGCTATATTACAGTAGACACAATGCAAAAACAAAATATGAATTTGTTTTCAACAGTACTTAAAGTAGTGATTTTCTTTATTATACTAACGAATCTTACAGAGTTTTCTGTTGAAGTTTTGTGTGGATGAAGTGTTCGATGATCGAGAAGGTCTCGATGTGAGAAGAAGGAAGAGAGACAAGAGCTCAAGCTTGGGGATGCCCGAGGCACCCCAAGTAAATATTCAAGGAGACTCAAGCGTCTAAGCTTGGGGATGCCCCGAAAGGCATCCCCTCTTTCTTCAACAAGTATCGGTATGTTTTCGGATTCGTTTCGTTCATACGATATGTGCAATCTTGGAGCGTCTTTTGCTTTTAGTTTTCATTTTTATTTTATGCATCATGCTGGTATGTGATAGTCCTTGGTTGATTTATAGAATGCTTATTGCACTTCACTTATATCTTTTGAGTATGGCTTTATAGAATGCTTCATGTGCTTCACTTATATCATTTGAAGTTTTGATTGCCTGTTTCTCTGTACATATACAACCGCCATTTGTAGAATGCTCTTTTGCTTCACTTATATTTGTTAGAGCGTGGGCATATCTTTTGTAGAAATAATTGAACTCTCTTGCTTCACTTATATCTATTTAGAGAGATGACAGGAACTGGTCATTCACATGGTTAGTCATAAAATCCTACATAAACTTGTAGATCGCTGAATATGATATGTTTGATTCCTTGCAATA
The DNA here is from genome assembly GCF_003073215.2 of Triticum urartu. Classification (NCBI taxonomy): domain Eukaryota; kingdom Viridiplantae; phylum Streptophyta; class Magnoliopsida; order Poales; family Poaceae; genus Triticum; species Triticum urartu. The sequence goes on from NC_053027.1 coordinate 570,344,010, forward strand.
GTTTTGCGATATAAAGATGGTGATATTAGATTCATGCTAGTGGGTAGTTGTGGATTAGTAGAAATACTTGTGTTGAGGTTTGTGATTCCCGTAGCATGCACGTATGGTGAACCGTTATGTAACGAAGTCGGAGCATGATTTATTTATTGATTGTCTTCCTTATGAGTGGCGGTCGGGGACAAGCGATGGTCTTTTCCTACCAATATATCCCCCTAGGAGCATGCGCGTAGTACTTTGTTTCGATGACAAATAGATTTTTGCAATAAGTATGTGAGTTCTTTATGACTAATGTTGAGTCCATGGATTATAAGCACTCTCACTCTTCCACCATTGCTAGCCTCTCTAGTACCGCGCAACTTTCGCCGGTACCATAAACCCACCATATACCTTCCTCAAAACAGCCACCATACCTACCTATCATGGCATTCCCATAGCCATTCTGAGATATATTGCCATGCAACTTCCATCATCATCATATACATGACTTGAGCATTCATTGTCATATTGCTTTGCATGATCGTAAGATAGCTAGCATGATGTTTTCATGGCTTGTCCGTTTTTTGATGTCATTGCTACGCTAGATCATTGCACATCCCGGTACACCGCCGGAGGCATTCATATAGAGTCATATCTTTGTTCTAGATATCGAGTTGTAATATTGAGTTGTAAGTAAATAAAAGTGTGATGATCATCATTATTAGAGCATTGCCCCAGTGAGGAAAGGATGATGGAGACTATGATTCCCCCATAAGTCGGGATGAGACTCCGGACTTTAAAAATAAATAAAAGAGGCCAAAGAAGCCCAAATAAAAAAAGAGGCCAAAGAATCCCACCAAAAAATATATAAAAAAATAAAAAATGAGAGAAAAAGAGAGAAGGGGCAATGTTACTATCCTTTTACCACACTTGTGCTTCAAAGTAGCACCATGTTCTTCATATAGAGAGACTCCTGAGTTATCACTTTCACATACTAGTGGGAATTTTCATTATAGAACTTGGCTTGTATATTCCGATGATGGGCTTCCTCAAACGCCCGAGGTCTTCATGAGCAAGCAAGTTGGATGCACACCCACTTAGTTTTCAGTCTAGGTTTCCTACACTTATAGCTCTAGTGCATCCGTTGCATGGCAATCCCTACTCACTCACATTGATATCTATTGATGGGCATCTCCATAGCCCGTTGATACGCCTAGTTGATGTGAGACTATCTTCTCCTTTTTGTCTTCTCCACAACCACCATTCTATTCCACCCATAGTGCTATGTCCATGGCTCACGCTCATGTATTGCGTGAAAGTTGAAAAGGTTTTAGAACGTCAAAAGTATGAAACAATTGCTTGGCTTGTCATTGGGGTTGTGCATGATGTAAATATTTTGTGTGGTGAATATGGAGCATAGCCAGACCATATGATTTTGTAGGGATAACTTTCTTTGGCCTTGTTATTTTGAAAATACATGATTGATTTATTAGTGGGCTTGAAGTATTATTGTTTTTATGTCAAATGACAGACTATTGCTTTGAATCACTCGTGTCTTAATATTCATGCCATGATTAGACATATGATCAAGATTATGCTAGGTAGCATTACACATCAATTTTTTTATCATTTACCTACTCGAGGACGAGCAGGAATTAAGCTTAGGGATGCTGATACGTCTCCGTTGTATCTATAATTTTTGATTGTTCCATGCCAATATTCTACAACTTCCATATACTTTTTGGCAACTTTTTATACTATTTTTGGGACTAACATATTGATCCAGTGCCCAGTGCCAGTTCCTGTCTGTTGCATGTTTTAGGTTTCGTAGAATATCCATATCAAACGGAATCCAAATGGGATAAAAAACGTACGGAGAATTATTTTGGAATATTTGTGATTTTTGGGAAGAAAATCAACGCAAGATGGTGCCTGAGGTGGCCATGAGGGTGGGGCCCACGGCCACTACAGGCAGGCGCGCCCCCACCCTCGTGGGCCCCTTGTAAGGCGGTTGATGCTCTACTTTGGCCGCAAGAAAGCTAACTTTTGGAAAAAGATTTGGGCGAAGGTTTCAATCCAATCGGAGTCACGGATCTCCGGATATAAAAGAAACGGTGAAAGAGCAGCAGAACAGAACGCAGAAACAGAGAGAGACAGAGAGACAGATCAAATCTCGGAGGGGCTCTCGCCCCTCCCATGCCATGGAGGCCATGGACCAGAGGGGAAACCCTTCTCCCATCTAGGGAGAAGGTCAAGGAAGAAGAAGGAGGGGGGCTCTCTCCCCCTCGCTTCCGGTGGCGCCGGAACGCCGCTGGGGGCCATCATCATCACCACGATCTTCACCAACACCTCCACCATATTCACCAACATCTCCATCACCTTCCCCCATCTATCTACAGTGGTCCACTCTCCCGCAACCCACTGTACCCTCTACTTGAACATGGTGCTTTATGCTTCATATTATTATCCAATGATGTGTTGCCATCCTGTGATGTCTGAGTAGATTTTCGTTGTCCTATCGGTGGTTGATGAATTGCTATGATTGATTTAATTTGCTTGTGGTTATGTTGCTGTCCTTTGGTGCCCATCATATGAGCGCGCGCGTGGATCACACCATAGGGTTAGTTTTATGTTGATAGGACTATGTATTGGAGGGCAAGAGTGACAGAAACTTCAGCCTAGCATAGAAATTGATGCATACGGGATTGAAGGGGGACCAATATATCTTAATGCTATGGTTGGGTTTTACCTTAATGAACTTTAGTAGTTGCAGATGCTTGCTAATAGTTCCAATCATAAGTGCATAGAATTCCAAGTAAGGGATGACATGCTAGCAGTGGCCTCGCCCACATAATACTTGCTATCGGTCTAGTAAAGTAGTCAATTGCTTAGGGACAATTTCGCAACTCCTACCACCACTTTTCCACACTCGCTATATTTACTTTATTGTTTCTTAATCTAAACAACCCCTACTTTTTATTTACGTAATCTTTATTATCTTGCAAACCTATCCAACAACACCTACAAAGTACTTCTAGTTCTAGTTTCATACTTGTTCTAGGTAAAGCGAACGTCAAGCTTGCGTAGAGTTGTATCGGTGGTCGATAGAACTTGAGGGAATATTTGTTCTACCTTTAGCTCCTCGTTGGGTTCGACACTCTATACTTGTTGGTTACCACTTATATAGAGTTCGCCAGACCCCTCCGGCCCTCAGTTACACAGGGTTCAATGTATATAAAGATAGGATGTTACTGGTAACGCCAGCATTAAAGTCATATAAATGATCATTAAAACTACGGAGTGAACGCCTAACCGTTGTCATTCAGAGTGACCTTAGATCTTCCATACTGCGAGTGGTTTCTGATATGGTTAAGTGAGCGTACTCTTGTCGAATGGAATTGGGTTGTCCGAGTGGAACTCTCAGTCGAGTGAGTTGGACTATGTAGTGATTTCAGTCGGTTGAATCTGCTGTCTTTTAAATGTATTTGATTGCAGGGCAGTGTCCTTGGGTAGGGTACTTAGATCAGGTCTATTGCCCTACCCTAGGTACATGTCATCGTCATTAGCCCCCGAATGGTTCTGGGTCCGAGTGGAATTGAAGTTGAAGGTGGTTTCGACTCAACTTTCCTGCTTCAGAAGCACTTTACTTTGGATTGACGAACCACACAAAAAGTCTTGACTTCATTTTCAGTCGCCTTGAGCCATTCAGAAGTTGTCGAGTGAACTTACGTCAATAAGCTTCGAGTGTTTGATATGGTATAAAATCTTCGGCCTGACAGATTGCTCTACTGCTCCCGGATCTTGCGGGATTCAAAATTTTGGGAAGCGCGCGGGATGGAGGAGGCCGCAGTAATCGGAGTGGATTAGGCAGGGGCGCCTCGATCCCCATGCCACCTTTTTCGTCACATACTGCACACGCGACTGTTGCGGGATTTGACAGGATTACCTGGGCCCACGAGACAGCCACTCGGGAGAAGGCCTTATATAAAGCGCCATGGCTGGGGTTTTCTGTAGTGTGCCCCATTCTCTCCTTTTCTCCTCTATTTCTCCATCGCATCCACCTCCGCTCTCGGCGCCGGCGCCCTGCTTGAGCTCCATCCGCCGCAATGGGGAAGGAGAAGACGGTGGCCTTAGAGTGCGCGAAGAAGGCGGCGGCAAAGGCGAAGGGGAAGAAGACCAGCCGGGGTGGATCTTCATCGAGATCTGGCCTGCCGCCCAGCTAGATCCAGGGCGACTGGATCCGGTCAATGATCTAGACGGAGGACGTGGAGGATTTCGTTGAGGGCGGACTGATCCCCCACGGGTCTTGGTGGCTTCCGGAAGACGAGACCGGACCGCAGCCACAGGAGGGTGAGTGCGTCCTTCTCGCCACCCATGTTGACCGCGGTTTTTCTTTGCCTCTCCATCCTTTCTTCCGAGGTTTCTTCAACTTCTTTGGAGCCCAACTTCACCACTTTTCTCCCAACACCATCACGTACCTTGCCGCATTTGTGTCCATGTGTGAAAATTTTCTGGGGTGTCGACCGCACTAGGGTCTCTTCAAACACATTTTCACCTGTCGTTCTTAGTCGGTCAAAAAGGCCAATCCGAGTGATGAGAGGACGCACGTGATCCAGATGTGCGGGGGTCTTGGGATCCAAAAGAGGAGTAAGAGAACCTTACCAGCCATGATTCTTCCTGAGTCAGTCAGAGGGTGGCAGTCGACCTGGTTCTATTGCAAAGACCAGCCGACTCTTGGTCAGTCGGCCGGACTCCTGATATGTCTCCAACGTATCTATAATTTTTGATTGCTCCAAGCTATATTATCTATTGTTTTGGACTATATTGGGCTTTATTTTCCACTTTTATATTATTTTTGGGACTAACCTATTAACCGGAAGCCCAGCCCAGAATTGCTGTTTTTTTGCTTCAGTGTTTCGAAGAAACGGAATATCAAACGGAGTCCAAACGGAATAAAATCTTCGGGAATGTGATTTTCTCACCGAACGTGATCCAGGAGACTTGGACCTTGCTCCAAGGAACAAAAGAGGCAGTCACGAGGGTGGGGGGCACCCCCCTAGGGCGCGCCCCCTACCTCATGGGCCCCTCGTTGCTCCTCCGGCATACTTCTTCCTCCTATATATACACACGTACCTCCAAACGATCAGAAGAGGAGCCAAAAACCTAATTCCACCGCTGCAACTTTCTGTATCCATGAGATCCCATCTTGGGGCCTGTTCCAGAGCTCCGCCGGAAGAGGGCCGTCATCACGGAGGGCTTCTACATCATCCTAGCCCCTCCGATGAAGTGTGAGTAGTTTACCTCAGACCTTCGGGTCCATAGTTAGTAGCTAGGTGGCTTCTTCTCTCTCTTTGAATCTCAATACAAAGTCCCCCCTCTCTTGTGGAGATCTATTCAATGTAATCTTCTTTTTGCGGTGTGTTTGTTGAGATCGATGAATTGTGGGTTTATGATCAAGTCTATCTATGAATAATATTTGAATCTTCTCTGAATTCTTTTATGTATGATTGGTTATCTTTGCAAGTCTCTTCGATTTATCCGTTTGGTTTGGCCAACTAGATTGGTAGTTCTTGCCATGGGAGAAGTGCTTAGCTTTGGGTTCGATCTTGCGGTGCCCTTTCCCAGTGACAGAAGGGGCAGCAAGGCACGTATTGCATCGTTGCCATCGAGGATAACAAGATGGGGTTTATTTGATATTGCATGAATTTATCTCTCTACATCATGTCATCTTGCTTAAGGCGTTACTCTGTTTTTAACTTAATACTCTAGATGCATGCTGGATAGCGGTCGATGAGTGGAGTAATAGTAGTAGATGCAGAATCGTTTCGGTCTATTTGTCACGGACGTGATGCCTATATACATGATCATGCCTAGATATTCTCATAATTATGCTCAATTCTATCAATTGCTCAACAGTAATTTGTTCACCCACCGTAGAATACTTATGCTCTTGAGAGAAGCCACTAGTGAAACCTATGGCCCCCGGGTCTATTCTCATCATATCAATCTCCATCACTTTAATCTTGTTTTGCTTTTTTGCTTTGCATCTTTATATCAAAAATACCAAAAATATTATATCTATCAGATCTCACTCTCGTAGGTGATCGTGAAGGGATTGACAACCCCTAATCGCGTTGGTTGCAAGTAGCTATCGTTTTGTGCAGGTACGAGGGACTTGAGTGTGGCCTCCTACTGGATTGATACCTTGGTTCTCAAAAACTGAGGGAAATACTTACGCTACTCTGCTGCATCATCCCTTCCTCTTCGGGGAAAACCAACACAAGCTCAAGACGTAGCAAGAAGGATTTCTGGCGCCGTTGCCGGGGAGTCTACGCAAAAAGTCAATATACCAAGTACCCATCACAATCCCTATCTCTCACATTACATTATTTGCCATTTGCCTCTTGTTTTCCTCTCCCCCACTTCACCCTTGCCATTTTATTTGCCCTCTCTCTCTCTCTATCCTCCCTCTCTGTTTGCCTCTTTTTGCCCGTTTCTTGTTTGCTCGTATGGTTGGAATAGTTGTTTATTTATTACTAAATAGAGAACCTAAGATCTATGGATCCTCATCCACTTGCTAATCTTTTTAAGGGATCCATTTATGATGAACCAATTGCTAGTGAGTTTTGTGAACTAGATTATCTTTACGAAGTTTTGCTTGAAATTCGTGAATCTGAAAAGTGTGATGAATTACTTTATGAAGCGATTCACGATAGATCTTTGAATAAAAAGCATGACGGCAATGATTTTACTATAAACTCTCTTGATGTCAATTGTGCTAATAATTTGCAAAACCCTAAGCTTGGGGATGCTAGTTTTGCTATGTCTACTACTTGTTGTAATGATCATGATTGGGGTGATTCTTCTTATGATATTGAAAATTTATTTAAGCCCCATGATGAATATGAGATTGATAATAGTGTTTGCGATATTATTGAAAGTGGGTTTGGAAGAGTGTCGACTTTAGATCCCACATATTTGGAGAATGTTCAATCTTATGAATTTTTTGATAAAAGTGGGTTTGGAAAGGTCATGACTTTAGTTAATGTTAATCCCACTATTTTGGAAGAGTGTCAACTTTGCATACATGTGGATCCTGTTAAGAATATGTTTTGTGATACCTATATTGTTGAATTTGCTTATGATCCTACATGTAATTACTATGAGAGAGGAAAATATGGTTTTAGAAATTTTCATGTTACTAAATTACCTCTCGTTATGTTGAGATTGCTCTTGTTTCTTTCCGCTTCCTTGCATATGCTAGTTTTTGATTGCCTTGACAATTTGTTTGCCTATAAGATGCATATGCATAGGAAGTATGTTAGACTTAGATGTGTTTGTCACGTCTTTTATTATGCTCTCTTTGTGCTTCAATTCTTGTCTTTCATGTGAGCATCATTAAAATTATCAATGCCTAGCTTCAAGGATTTAAAGAAAAGCGCTTGTTGGGAGACAACCCAATATTTATCCTTGCTGTTATTCAATAAATAAATTCTGTAGCCTCTGTTTTGGTTTTGTTTTTTGTGTTTAATTAGTGTTTGTGCCAAGTAGAACCGTTGGGAAGACTTGGGGAAAGTCTTGTTGAACTTGCTGTAAAAAACAGAAACTTTAGCGCTCACGAGAACTGCTGTCATTTTTATTTAAAGAGTGCTATTTAGTTAATTCTTTTTTAAGATGATTAATATATAAATTTCTCACGTCCATAAATTTATTTTAGAATTTTTGGGGTTCTAGATCTTGCGCTAGCTATAGATTACTACAGACTGTTCTGTTTTTAACAGATTCTGTTTTTCGTGTGTTGTTTGCTTATTTTGATGAATCTATGGCTAGTAAAATAGTTTATAATCCATAGAGAAGTTGGAATACAGTAGGTTTAACACCAATATAAATAAAGAATGATTTCATTACAGTACCTTGAAGTGGTCTTTTGTTTTCTTTCGCTAACGGAGCTCACGGGTTTTCTATTTTGAGTTTTGTGTTGTGAAGTTTTCAAGTTTTGGGTGAATTCTTGTGATGGATTATGGAACAAGGAGTGGCAAGAGCCTAAGCTTGGGGATTCACATGTCACCCCCAAGATAATCCAAGGACACCAAAAAGTCAAAGCTTGGGGATGCGCCGGAAGTCATCCCCTCTTTTCGTCCACTTCCATCGGTAATTTACTTGGAGCTATATTTTTATTCACCAACATGATATGTGTTTTGCTTGGAGAGTCTTGTATTATTTGTGTCTTTGTTTGTTAGTATGCCACAATCATCCTTGCTGTACACACATTTTGAGAGAGCCATACATGAATTAAAATTTGATATAATACTCTATGTGCCTCACTTATATCTTTTGAGCTAAGTAGTTTTGCTCTATGTGCTTCACTTATATCTTTTAAGCATTATAATTTTGCTCTATGTGCTTCACTTAGATCTTTTAGAGCATGGTGGTGGATTTTTTAAAAGAAACTATTGATCTCTCATGCTTCACTTAAATTATTTTGAGAGTCTCTTAATAGCATGGTAATTTGCTTAATAATAATATGCTTGGTATTCAAGATTTGTGAAACTTTCTTTTGAGTGTGTTGAATACTAAGGAAAGATTGAAGCATGATAATTGTTTTGAGATATGGAGGTGATAATATTAAAGTCATGCGAGTTGAGTAGTTGTGAATTTAAAGAATACTTGTGTTGAAGTTTGTGATTCCCGTAGCATGCACGTATGGTGAACCGTTATGTGATGAAGTCGGAGCATGATTTATTTATTGATTGTCTTCCTTATGAGTGGCGGTCGGGGACGAGCGATTGTCTTTTCCTACCAATCTATCCCCCTAGGAGCATGCACATAGTACTTTGCTTTGATAACTTCTAGATTTTTGCAATAAGTATATGAGTTCTTCATGACTAATGTTGAGTCCATGGATTATACGCACTCTCACCCTTCCACCTTTGCTAGCCTCTCTAATACTGCGCACCTTTCGCCGGTATCATACACCTACCATATACCTTCCTCAAAACAGACACCATACCTACCTATTATGGCATTTCCATAGCCATTCCGAGATATATTGCCATGCAACTTTCCACTGTTCCATTTATTATGACACACTCCTTCATTGTCATATTGCATATCCTGGTACACCACCGGAGGCATTCATATAGAGTCATATTTTGTTCTAAGTACCGAGTTGTAATTATTTAGTTGTAAGAAAAATAAAAGTGTGATGATCATCATTATTAGAGCATTGTCCCAGTGAGGAAAGGATGATGGAGACTATGATTCCCCCACAAGTCGGGATGAGACTCCGGACGAAAAAAGAGAGGCCAAAGAAGCCCAAATAAAAAAAGAGAAATGCCATAAAAAAAGAGAAAGGCCATCAAAAAAATAATAAAAAAATAAAAAAATGAGAGAAAAAGAGAGAAGGGACAATGTTACTATCCTTTTACCACACTTGTGCTTCAAAGTAGCACCATGATCCTCATAGTAGAGAGTCTCTCATGTTATTACTTTCATATACTAGTGGGAATCTTTCATTATAGAACTTGGCTTGTATATTCCAATGATGGGCTTCCTCAAATTGCCCTAGGTATTCATGAGCAAGCAAGTTGGATGCACACCCACTTAGTTTCTTTTTGAGCTTTCATATACTTATAGCTCTAGTGCATCCGTTGCATGGCAATCCCTACTCACTCACATTGATATCTATTGATGGGCATCTCCATAGCCCGTTGATACGCCTAGTTGATGTGAGACTATCTTCTCCTTTTTGTCTTCTCCACAACCACCATTCTATTCCACCTATAGTGCCATATCCATGGCTCACGCTCATGTATTGCGTGAAGATTGAAAAAGTTTTGAAAAAGTTAGAGTATGAAACAATTGCTTGGCTTGTCATCGGGGTTGTGCATGATTTAAATACTTTGTGTGGTGAAGATAGAGCATAGCCAGACTATATGATTTTGTAAGGATAACTTTCTTTGGCCATGTTAATAGGGGAAGAAGACCAGCCGGGGTGGATCTTCGTGGAGATCTGGCCTGCCGCCCAGCTGGATCCAGGGCGACTGGTTCCGGTCGACAATCCAGACGGAGGACATGGAGGATTTCGTTGAGGGCGGACTGATCCCCCACGGGTCTTGGCGGCTTCCGGAAGACGAGACCGGGCCGCGGCCACAGGAGGGTGAGTGCGTCCTTCTCTCCACCCATGTTGACTGCGGTTTTTCTTTGCCTCTCTGTCGGTGTCAAAACCGGCGGATCTCGGGTAGGGGGTCCCGAACTGTGCGTCTAGGCCGGATGGTAACAGGATACTGGGGACACTTTGTTTTACCCAGGTTCGGGCCCTCCCGATGGAGGTAAAACCCTACTCCTGCTTGATTAATATTGATGATATGGGTAGTACAAGAGTAGATCTACCACGAGATCAAGGAGGCTAAACCCTAGAAGCTAGCCTATGGTATGATTGTTGTGTATGGAGTTGATTCTGTCCTACGGACTACAACCCTCCGGTTTATATAGACACTGGATAGGGTTAGGGTTACATAGAGTCGGTTAAAATGGTAGGAGATCTTGAATATCCGCATCGCCAAGCTTGCCTTCCACGCCAAGGAAAGTCCCATCCGGACACGGGACGAAGTCTTCAATCTTGTATCTTCATAGTCCAGGAGTCCGGCTGAAGGTATAGTCCGGCTATCCGAACACCCCCTAATCCAAGACTCCCTCAGTAGCCCCTGAACCAGGCTTCAATGACGACGAGTCCGGCGCGCAAAATTGTCTTCGGCATTGCAAGGCGGGTTCCTCCTCCAAGTCCTTCATAGAAGATTGTAATCACCAAGAGTAGTGTCCGGCTCTGCAAAATAAGCTTCCACATATTGCCGTAGAGAGAATAATATTAACACAAATCAAATCCGCTGACGTATTCCACAGTGCGCCAACACACTACAACCAAGTCCTTCGAATCGTTTTTACTTTTTCATCTCAGCATGTTTTGCGAGGCGGTTTCCTTGGCACGTCTTGTCAAAGCAGAGATCGTGTACCCCCTTTTTACGGGATTCTCATCAATACGGACGTGGGTAACCCAACCGCAGCACTTATCACGGCTCTTGGGAGGCAAGCGAGTTTTACTAGGCAGGTGGGACGCACAAACGCGTCCGCCTATATAAGGGGACAAGGATCCACCTCTTTACCTACGCCTTCTTCCTCCTCTGCCTACCCATCTCCTGCGCACCCGAGCTCCAGCGCCCCAGCCCGCACTTCCCACCTCAACCTTCTCCAGCAATGTCCGGAGCGGGAGGCAAGTGGATGGTCTCCTCCGTCACAGAGGGTAAAGTAAAAAAGCTAAGGAAGGCCGGATACCTGTCCAAGGACATCGCGCACCGGCTTCCCGAAGAGGGGCAGCTTATCCCCACCCCAAGGCCCCATGAGAGGGTCGTGTTTCTCCGCCACTTCCTCCGCAGACTGGGTTTTCCACTCCACCCATTTGTCCGGGGTCTCATGTTCTACTACTGCCTGGATTTCCACGATCTGGCTCCGAACTTCATCCTCAACATCTCGGCGTTTATCGTTGTGTGCGAGGCCTTTCTCCGCGTCCGCCCCCATTTCGGCCTCTGGCTCAAGACCTTCAACGTCAAGCCCAAGGTGGTGCGCGGCAGCCAGGCGGAGTGCGGAGGCGCTATGGCAGGCAAGATGGCCAACGTCCTATGGTTCGAGGGCTCTTTCGTGGAGACCCTAAAGGGATGGCAAGCTGGGTGGTTTTATATCACCGAGCCACGCGATCCGGAATGGACCGCAGCCCCCGAGTTCCGATCCGGACCCCCCATGCGGCTTATGTCCTGGAAAGAGACGGGCCTGTCGTGGGGTGACGAAAAAGAGGTGACCGGATTGCAAACATGCATCCATTCCCTGGTGAACAAGCCAGTCTGGCTTGTTAATATAATCCAGGTTATGCTCATCCGCCGGATCCTCCCGTGCCAACAACGGGATTTTAATCCGTGGGAGTTCGACCCGGCGCAGCACCAAACCCTCAACAGGCTTTTAGACACGACATATGAAGACGCCTGGAAGGTGCTATTCAAGGGCGCCGAGGCTCTCGCATCCTCTTCCGAGGACCGCGGATACAGCTCGCAGCGTCACGCTAGCAAGGTATGCCATCTACACCCTTCACAGGATGTTAAGCCTTTTTTCATAGTTTGACACTATGCGGGATCTGAACTCCCCTACCTTTGACAGGCTTGGCGGGCGAGAGCCGAGCCGATTAACTGTCTGGCTCCGCTGCCCGAAGATCCAGCCCCAGCTTTACTGGTGAAGCTGCTGGCCCCGGCGCCTTATGTGGTGCCGGAGAAGAAGGCCAAGAAGAAGAAGACCACGGGGACTCGAAAGAGTGCCCGCAACGTGGTGGTGTCGGACTCATCATCTGACGAGTCCGAGGCGCCCTCCTCCCGCGAGAACGAGGAGGAGGAAGAAGAAAACTCTCCCTCTCTAGTGGAGGGAGGAGAGAAGAGGAAGGCCGCCCCAGCGGGAGAGGCCGAGGGGTCTAGGAAAAAGGAAGACCCCTCCGCCAGACTACGCCCCTGATGCCGAAGAGGGCGAAGAGGAGTGGCCGGACAGGGCCAAGTGTTCGGCGAAATCATAAGTTCGGGTATCAGTGTAACTCATGATGTTCCTTTATTGCGCAGCTTTCCCTAATGTCGAATGTAATCATGCAGCCCGCCCCGGGCCGCACTCAACGAGTCGTCGAGCGGCTCCCTGGATTCATCGGACGTGAACTTTGTTCCGTCCGCTGTCTCCCCCCGCACTGCGGACGACGCCGAACTGGCGTCGCAACGAGCTCCGGGGCAAGAGGAGGTGGTCCTGGAGAAGCCGCAAGGCGACCTTCCGGACCCCGGAGTGAAGGGGACAAGACCCCCTAGGGCTCTAAGTCCGGCTTTAAGCCGGACACCGTGCCGGAATCTTCAACAATTCCGGACTGCGGCAGGCGAACTCCTTCCAAGAGGAGCAAGCCTTCTGAGCCGGCAGCCTCCGTCCAACCGGAGGCGCCGGACAATCTGCTGGAGGTGCTTGAAGGCGCTTCCATCGACGAGGAGCACCGTACTATTATGAGTACGGTGATCCAGAAGGTTCAGTCCGCCAAGAGCGGGCTGAGTGAAGCTTGCGCTAGCCTCCTAATAGGCTTTGAGGTAAGTAAAAATATGTAAAAATATTACCGCATAGACAGTAGCCCTTGATGCTCTGTTTGGCGTTCGGAAAGAAAAGCGAATAGAGGATCTATTAAATTTCGCAGGAGTCTAATAATGAAGGGTCAATATGCGTATGCAGGCGTCGCTGCTAGCCACTGCCGCACTGACTATGGAGGTGGATTCCCTGAAACGGGGACTCAAGCGGTCCGAGCAAGAGCTCGGCCTTGCCAAGCAGCAGCTCGAGGAGAAAGAAGGTAAGAGATACCTTATAAAAAGTGCCTATAGAGAGGCGTGATTGCAAAAGATAATAGGATTGTACTGCTTATTGTAGGGGCCACGACTGAGGTGGCGACCCTCAAGCAGGCACTGTCCGAGGCCGAAAAGAAAACGGTCGCGGAGCGCACCGAGCGAGAGAAACTTGGGTCTCAGGTCGGCGAGGTGCAGCAAGAGCTTCAGGCTCTCATGAAAAAACATGAGAGTTTGGAGCTTGAGTCGAAGACCCAAGCATCCGAGCTCGCGACGGCCCTTGAGACTGCCAAGTTTGCCAAGGCCGAAGCCCAAAAGGCCCTCCAAGAGTTGGAGGATATGAAGAAGATAGCAGCGGGTAAGGCTTTCTTTATGCAAAGAAGAAACATAACAGTAAACTACTTGTTACTTACCCGAATCTGGAGTTCTCCAGGGGCCTTCATAGATCTTCCCCGCAGTGTATCCGATGCCGCCGCATTCTACCGAGCTGAAGAGGGCAGCTCGACGGAGAAGGTGTTCTGGTCTCAGTATGCTGAGGCCGGACACCCTGTGCCCTTGAGCGACCAGCTGAAACAGCTGGTCGAACTCCACAAGGCGGCCAAACAGGCCATGAAGGGCTTCATAGTTCGGCCGTGGCCCGGAGAGGCCCTGCCTGGGAGCTACTTCGGGCTGGTGCGGCGGCTGGTGGAGGCCTGTCCAAGGCTCGAGGTCATCAAGCGCTCCGTCTGCATCGAGTGCCCGTTGGGCCCTTGCCCGTGTAAGGGTGCACTGGGGTAAGCTGGACGGTGAGAAGCTTGTGACGGACGGGCCGCCGCCGGGGAAGGAGCATAGCAAGCCGGAGAACTACTATAAGGATGTTCTTGCGGGTGCCCGCCTTGTGGCGGATGAGTGCACCAAGGATGTAATTTTTGAATGAATTCGCTCGTGTTTATCCTGTGCACTGAAAACTTGTTCATATGCGCTAAGCAAAGCTTATTGAATTTAAAATATTATTTTCTGTGCGGCCGTTTATCGAAAATTGAGAGATGGCCAGTCGTCGGCTTCTGCCCCCATGCCACTAGTGCTGGGGTGTTCGGTGATAAACCTGGGCGCTCTTGTTCCCATGCTTGGGTCCTTCGAGGGAGGCGCTCAGCACAACGAACCAGGCAATCGGACTATAATGCTTGAACACTCTCACTTAGCCATAGAACTTTATAATTTTAAATTTCGGCGAAGCCCCTAGTTCGGAAGACTGAGTTTGGGGCGCTATCCACGCCTTGGCTGGGGTTATCTAGCTCCTCGCTCGAAGCGGCATAAGCCTTTAGGGACTCGAAAAACCTCTCGAACAACGACCGGTCTCTTGCCTCATCATGACAGTCAGTTTTAGCTTTCTCCACTGAGGTGCTTAACCCAGCTCAACCGGGGCACAATCGCAGTGGTTCTCCTAGTGCTACCTTAGCCGATATAGCGGAACGTAAGGCACCAAAACATAGGAGCCGGGTAAACCCAACTATTGACCCAAATCATGATTCGGAGCCGATGCATATTGTCGGCGTTCTGGGAACGGGGGTCCCCAGACTTTCCTGCCTGCGGCCTGCAGCGTGGCTCAAAGGAGGCCCAGCATGGCCCAACTTCATCAATGCAAGACTCAAGACCCTCGCGAGGGGCCAAGCCTCGCGCGGCGGACGACACGGAGCTTTCTCAGGCACGACCTCGTCAGGCTGGCTCGCGAGGAGGCGGAGAGATCAAGGCGGGGTACCTCGCGAGGTGCCCGTGACGCAAGCCATGACGACTCAGGGCACCAGGCGGGCGCCAGCGTGCGCAGCGTCCTTCTTTCCTCTTTGGTGCAAAGGGGGCAAGTGCAACCGCGGAGTACTGAGGCATCAGGCAAAGGTTGCCATTTCGGTGCAACGAGACCAAGACCAGGAGGACTACGAGACGGAGGTCACCATGGAGCCCAGGACGGCGTCATCACCAGAGCTTTGCGCAGGCGAAGACTGCTTTTGTCAGGATAGTTGATGCTTGCTGTCCCCCTTTAAATTAGCCCGCCATTGTTGGCTCCCTTCCCGCTCGATATTTGGGAAGAGGACCAGGGCCTCTATAAATAGGACCAGCCACCCACACAGCAAGGGGGTTCGGTCAGAGGGTCATTCGTTCGGTTCGCAAGCAGAGAGAGAGAGAGTGAGTGAGAGAGAGAGAAGGGTGACTGAGCTTCTCCTAGTAGTTCATCGCCCCAGCCAAGAACAGACCCTCGCGAGGCTGTTCTTCCTTGTATTGTTCATCATCACCAGCCCGAGGAGGCAATCCACCAACCACACACTGGAGTAGGGTATTACACCACAACGGTGGCCTGAACCAGTATAAATCTTGTGTCCCTTGTGCAGTTCTTTTAGTAGTTTAGATCTTTGAGAGGCGGGGAGGTAGAAGGCATAATCTCCGTGCGCACCCCAGTGTTCAAACCTTAAGGGTCTGCCGGAACCCGAAATCCGACACATATAGTGCTATAAGTTTGGGGTGCCGCACTTGTGAAAGTGTACGGACTTCTCACGCCATATTAAAGGGTACTGAAGCCCCTGGCGTACTTTGCCGTACCACCATGTACGGGTGCGACATGTCATTAATGAACATATATATGAAAAGAGTAATGCAAAAAATAGACAAAAAGCTAAGCATTATTTATGGAGAGGCTATTTATCAAAGCCGAACGATACAAATGGTGCGGTAAGCAAAAGATATTGGACTATTTAGTATGTCCTGACTAGGGGCAGGCCGCGGAATTATATATAACGTAGGTATATCGCTCGTAACAGAGACCACCTGGGAGTTCCATAATGCGGCATTGCTTATCTGCCTCCCTGGATCTTGCATCGTTTGTGCGGCAATCGAATTGCCGAACAGGTCGTCCGAAGTATGGAGTCCTGAAAGTAAGAAAAAATTAAAAAAAGAATCCGGCAACCCTTGGTACGTTTTAAGCCGTATTTTGGGCGTGCCGTTATTGTGCTCCTTCCCCTGTGCCCATGGTATTTCGAGGGCGTAGTTATGTACGCGAGGTACTGGTTTCGCTAGGTCGCGAAAGCTGGGGTTGGGGCCGCATTGCTACGCTTGCTCAGAGTGTGCCAGGCGGTCCTGCTGTAGGTTACTCCGGGCGCGCTTGGCGGTGTCTGGCTTTTTAATGGCCGGACTGGAGAATTGCCTAAGAAGGCTACTTTGTACCTCCGCTGCGAGAGCCGCCGTATGCTCCTCCGTACGGAGGGAGCGTTCGGTGTTTCCGTTGACCGTGATCACTCCTCGAGGGCCTGGCATCTTGAGTTTGAGATATGCGTAGTGCGGCACCGCATTGAATTTTGCGAATGCGGTTCGTCCGAGCAGGGCGTGATAGCCACTGCGAAACGGCACTATATCGAAGATTAACTCTTCGCTTCAGAAATTATCCAGGGATCCGAAGACCACGTCAGGTGTTACTGAGCCTGTACAGTTGGCTTCTACACCTGGTATGCCGCCTTTAAAGGTCGTTCTTGTGGGTTTGATCCTTGAAGGATCTATGCCCATTTTCCGCATTGTGTCCTGATAAAGCAGGTTCAGGCTACTGCCGCCGTCCATGAGGACTCTTGTGAGGTGAAATCCATCGATGATTGGGTCGAGAACCAATGCGGCGAAGCCGCCATGGCGGATGCTAGTGGGATGGTCCCTCCGATCAAAAGTGATCGGGCAGGAGGACCATGGGTTGAACTTTGGGGCGACTGGCTCCATCGCGTATACGTCCCGTAGCGCACGCTTCCGCTCCCGCTTGGGAATGTGGGTTGCGTATATCATGTTCACCGTCCGCACTTGTGGGGGAAAGCCCTTCTGTCCATTGTTGTTCGGCGGTTGGGCTCCTCATCGTCGCTGTGCAGCCCCTTGTTTCTGTTTTCGGCCCTTAACTTGCCTGCCTGCTTGAACACCCAACAATCCCTGTTGGTGTGGTTGGCTGGCTTTTCGGGGGTGCCATGTATCTGGCAGAAGCGATCAAGTATTCGGTCCAAACTGGACGGGCCCTGAGTATTCTTTTTGAATGGCTTTTTCCGCTGACCGGATTTATAGCCTCTGAATTCGGCATTGACTGCCGTGTCTTCATTGCTGTCGCTGTTAACGCGGCGTTTTTGGTTGTTCCGACGTGTCCTGCCACTTT
The DNA here is from genome assembly GCF_003073215.2 of Triticum urartu. NCBI lineage: Eukaryota > Viridiplantae > Streptophyta > Magnoliopsida > Poales > Poaceae > Triticum > Triticum urartu. Next base: position 570,361,530 of record NC_053027.1, read on the forward strand.
TGTCCTTGGTATCCGAATTACCAGGGTTCTTTGATAAGTTGTTACTGTGAGCTAGCCAGCTATCTTCACCCGCGCAAAAGCGGGTCATGAGTGTCATGAGGGCTGCCATGGATTTCGGCTTTTCCTGTCCCAGGTGCCGGGCAAGCCACTCGTCGCGGATGTTATGCTTGAAGGCTGCTAGGGCCTCTGCGTCCAGACAGTCGACTATCTGGTTTTTCTTTGTTAGGAACCGTGTCTAGAATTGTCTGGCTGATTCTTCTGGCTTCTGAATTATGTGGCTTAAGTCGTCGGCATCCGGCGGTCGCACGTAAGTGCCCTGGAAGTTGTCGAGGAATGTGGCTTCCCGGTCCTCCCAAGAACTGATTGAGTCTGCTGGCAAGCTGTTAAGCCAATGCCGGGCCGGTCCTTTAAGTTTGAGCGGGAGGTACTTGATGGCGTGTAGATCATCGCCGCGTGCCATGTGGATGTGAAGGAGATAATCCTCAATCCATACCGCCGGGTCTGTGGTGCCATCATATGATTCGATGTTTACGGGTTTAAAGCCCTCTGGGATTTTATGATCCATTACTTCATTCGTGAAGCATAGCGGGTGTGCGGCGCCTCTATACTGGGCTATATCACGACGCAACTCGGAAGAGCTATGTCTGTTGTGTTTGGCCCGGCCGGATTTGTTGTATCCGGCGTGAGGATCATTGTCACATGCCGTAGGGCGCCTGTGCAATCCGTAGATCTATCTTGTCTGTCTTGCCTTGTCCTCCAGTATGTCTCGCAGGTCGGGCGCATTTTCCCGTGCCTTAGTTGTGCGGCGTCGGGGCATGGCTTGGGTGGAGGGCTGATAGGCCTCTCTGTCGCGGCCACGAGGTGGCCGGTCTGCCATGTCGTGCATAGGTGATGTAGGTGCTTCCTCCTCTAATCGAGGTAGCGGCCTGCGCTTCGGGTAACTCTTGGAGGGGCATTCGAGTTCATACTCTTCGGCCGCAAGGACTTCAGTCCATCTGTCAGCTAGCAAATCTTGGGCAGCTTTAAGCTGTTGCTGCTTTTTCTTGAGGCTACTTGCCGTGGCTAAAAGCCTTCGTCTAAAACGCTCTTGTTCGGCGGGGTCTGATGGTATGACGAATTCGTCGTCATCGAGGCTTGCCTCGTCTTCGAAGGGAGGCGTATAGTTATCATCCTCGACCTCTCGGTCTGCCGCTCTCTCATGAGGGCTGGCTTCTCCATCTTCCTGTGCCGAATCTTGCTGGGGTGGGTGTTCTTCGGCGCTATCCGGGGTAGTATTATCTCCCGTGCCGGAATCATCGTTTTTGCTTTGGCGGGATTTAGAGCGGCGCCGCTGACGCCGGCGCTTCGGCTGTTTCTTGGGGGCGTCATCCCCCATTGTTCCATTGCCATCTCCGTCTTTTGGAGTATCCACCATGTATATGTCATATGACGAGGTGGCGTTCCAGCGCCCTACAGGTGCTGGTTCCTGTTCGTCTCCTATATCGTCGTCCATGCCGTCGATGTCTTCGGAGCCGAAGTCCAATATGTCGGTTAAATCGTCGACAGTGGCTACAAAGTGGGTGGTGGGTGGGTTTTTAATTTCCTCACCGTCCGTATCCCACCCTTGCTGACCGTAGTTCGGCCAGGGCTCTCCTGATAAAGAGAGAGACTTAAGGGAATTCAGGATGTCGCCAAAAGGCGAAGGCTGAAAGATGTCCGCGGCGGTGAACTCCATTACCGGCGCCCAATCGGATTCGATTGGCAGGGGTGTGGGGGGCTCGGAGTTCGGAGAGGAATCCGGCTCCTTGGAGTCTCGGGCCATGCGGAGTGCAGGGCTGGAGTTTGGCTCGATCGCCTCTGAGATTGCAGCCCCTGAGGCAGCGTCCAACCGCTGATCCTCAATCGGCGCAGTAGGTTCCGAATCAATGGCCGAAACCGATGCGTGTGCGGCCTCCAAGGCGCTGTTCGGCGGCAGAGCTATATCATGCCCATCGAGACAGTGTGGCACGCTTGGCTGTGGCTCGAATCCGTCAAAGATCAAGTCCCCGCGGATGTCAGCCGTGTAGTTTAGGCTTCCAAACCTGACCTGATGGCCAGGGGCGTAGCTTTCGATCTGCTCAAGGTGGCCAAGCAAATTGGCCCGTAGTGCGAAGCCGCTGAAGACGAAGATCTGTCCGGGGAGGAAAGTCTCACCCTGGACCGTATCGTTGTTAACGATCGAAGGAGCCATCGGGCCTAAAGGCGACGACACAGAGGAACTCTCAATGAAAGCACCAATGTCGGTGTCAAAACCGGCGGATCTCGGGTAGGGGGTCCCGAACTATGCATCTAGGCCGGATGGTAACAGGAGACTGGGGACACTTTGTTTTACCCAGGTCCGGGCCCTCTCGATGGAGGTAAAACCCTACTCCTGCTTGATTAATATTGATGACATGGGTAGTACAAGAGTAGATCTACCACGAGATCAAGGAGGCTAAACCCTATAAGCTAGCCTATGGTATGATTGTTGTGTATGGAGTTGATTCTGTCCTACGGACTACAACCCTCCGGTTTATATAGACACTGGATAGGGTTAGGGTTACATAGAGTCGGTTACAATGGTAGGAGATCTTGAATATCCGCATCGCCAAGCTTGCCTTCCACGCCAAGGAAAGTCCCATCCGGACACGGGACGAAGTCTTCAATCATGTATCTTCATAGTCCAGGAGTCCGGCTGAAGGTATAGTCCGGCTATCCGAACACCCCCTAATCCAGGACTCCCTCACTCTCCATCCTTTCTTCCGAGGTTTCTTCAACTTCTTTGGAGCCCAACTTCACCACTTTTCTCCCAACACCATCACGTACCTTGCCGCATTCGTGTCCATGTGTGAAAATTTTCTGGGGTGTCGACCGCACTGGGGTCTCTTCAAACACATTTTCACCTGTCGTTCTTAGTTGGTCAAAAAGGCCAATCCGAGTGATGAGAGTACGCACGTGATCCAGATGTGTGGGGGTCTTGGGATCCAAATGAGGAGTAAGAGCACCTTACCAGCCATGATTCTTCCTGAGTCAGTCAGAGGGTGGCAGTCGACCTGGTTCTATTGCAAAGACCAGCCGACTCTTGGTCAGTCGCTGGACTCCTGATACGTCTCCAACGTATCTATAATTTTTGATTGCTCCATGCTATATTATCTATTGTTTTGGACTATAATGGGCTTTATTTTCCACTTCTATATTATTTTTGGGACTAACCTATTAACCGGAGGCCCAGCCCAGAATTGCTGTTTTTTGCCTATTTCAGTGTTTCGAAGAAACGGAATATCAAACGGAGTCCAAACGGAATAAAATCTTCGGGAACGTGATTTTCTCACTGAACGTGATCCAGGAGACTTGGACCCTGCTCCAAGGAACAAAAGAGGTGGTCACGATGGTGGGGGGCGCCCCCTAGGGTGCGCCCCCTGCCTCGTGGGCCCCTCGTTGTTCCTCCGGCGTACTTCTTCCTCCTATATATACACACGTACCCCCAAACGATCAGAAGAGGAGCCAAAAACCTAATTCCACCACCGCAACTTTCTGTATCCACGAGATCCCATCTTGGGGCCTGTTCCGGAGCTCCGCCAGAAGAGGGCCGTCATCACGGAGGGCTTCTACATCATCCTAGCCCCTTCGATGAAGTGTGAGTAGTTTACCTCAGACCTTCGGGTCCATAGTTAGTAGCTAGCTAGATGGCTTCTTCTCTCTCTTTGAATCTCAATACAAAGTTCTCCCCCTCTCTTGTGGAGATCTATTCGATATAATCTTCTTTTTGCGGTGTGTTTGTTGAGATCGATGAATTGTGGGTTTATGATCAAGTCTATCTATGAATAATATTTGAATCTTCTCTGAATTTTTTATGTATGATTGGTTATCTTTGCAAGTCTCTTCGAATTATCCGTTTGGTTTGGCCAACTAGATTGGTAGTTCTTGCCATGGGAGAAGTGCTTAGCTTTGGGTTCGATCTTGCGGTGTCCTTTCCCAGTGACAGAAGGGGCAGCAAGGCACGTATTGCATCGTTGCCATCGAGGATAACAAGATGGGGTTTATTTCATATTGCATGAATTTATCTCTCTACATCATGTCATCTTGCTTAAGGCGTTACTCTGTTTTTAACTTAATACTCTAGATGCATGCTGGATGGCGGTCGATGAGTGGAGTAATAGTAGTAGATGCAGAATCGTTTCGGTCTACTTGTCACGGACGTGATGCCTATATACATGATCATGCCTAGATATTCTCATAATTATGCTCAATTCTGTCAATTGCTCAACAGTAATTTGTTCACCCACCGTAGAATACTTATGCTCTTGAGAGAAGCCACTAGTGAAACCTATGGCCCCCGGGTCTATTCTCATCATATCAATCTCCATCACTTTAATCTTGTTTTGCTTTTTTACTTTGCCTTTACTTTTTACTTTGCATCTTTATATAAAAATACCAAAAATATTATATCTATCAGATCTCACTCTCGTAAGTGACCGTGAAGGGATTGACAACCCCTAATCGCGTTGGTTGCGAGTAGCTATCGTCTTGTGCAGGTACGAGGGACTTGAGCGTGGCCTCCTACTAGATTGATACCTTGGTTCTCAAAAATTGAGGGAAATACTTACGCTACTCTGCTGCATCATCCCTTCCTCTTCGGGGAAAACCAACGCAAGCTCAAGACGTAGCAACTCCCCCCTTTTCCATGGCTCGAGTCAAGAAGCCTTCTTCCTTGAAAGTGACTCCGGCGGAGAAAGTGGAGGTGAAGATGTTGGTCGAGCGAGTAGTCCAGCTTGTTCGTGACGGCGTGACTGGCATGGATTTGCTAGAGGTCTTTCTCAAACGTCGCGTCCAGCCGCTTCAAGGCCGTGATCATCCGATGTGGCTGTACTCGGGTGAAGGAAATATGCCCTAGAGGCAATAATAAAGTTATTATTTATTTCCTTATATCATGATAAAAGTTTATTATTCATGCTAGAATTGTATTAACCGGAAACATAATACATGTGTGAATACATAGACAAACAAAGTGTCACTAGTATGCCTCTACTTGACTAGCTCGTTAATCAAAGATGGTTATGTTTCCTAACCATGGACAAAGAGTTGTCATTTGATTAAACGGGATCACATCATTGGTTGAATGATCTGATTGACATGGCCCATTCCATTAGCTTAGCACCCGATCGTTTAGTATGTTGCTATTGCTTTCTTCATGACTTATACATGTTCCTATGACTTTGAGATTATGTAACTCCCATGTGCCGGAGGAACACTTTGTGTGCTAGCAAACGTCACAACGTAACTGGGTGATTATAAAGGTGCTCTACAGGTGTCTCCAAAGGTACATGTTGGGTTGACATATTTCGAGATTAGGATTTGTCACTCCGATCGTCGGAGAGGTATCTCTGGGCCCTCTCGGTAATGCACATCACTTAAGCCTTGCAAGCAATGCAACTAATGAGTTAGTTGCGAGATGATGTATTACGGAACGAGTAAAGAGACTTGCCGGTAACGAGATTGAACTAGGTATTGGATACTGACGATCAAATCTCGGGCAAGTAACATACCGATGACAAAGGGAACAACGTATGTTGTTATGCGGTCTGACCGATAAAGATCTTCTTAGAATATGTAGGAGCCAATATGGGCATCCAGGTCCTGCTATTGGTTATTGACCGGAGACATGTCTCGGTCATGTCTACATTGTTCTCGAACCCGTAGGGTCCGCACGCTTAAGGTTTCGATGACAGTTATATTATGAGTTTATACGTTTTGTTGTACCGATGGTTGTTCGGAGTCCCGGATGTGATCACGGACATGACGAGGAGTCTCGAAATGATCGAGACATAAAGATCGATATATTGGAATCCTATGTTTGGATATCGGAAGTGTTCCGGGTGAAATCGGGATTTTACCGGAGTACCGGGAGGTTACCGGAACCCCCCGGGAGCTATATGGGCCTTAGTGGGCCTTAGTGGAAAAGAGAAGAGGCAGCCTAAGATGGGCCGCGTGCCCCTCCCCTCCCTTGGTCCGAATAGGACAAGGAGAGGGGGCCGACCCCCCTTTCTCTTTTCCCCCCTCCGCGAATCCTATTCCAACTAGGATTGTGGGGGAATCCTACTCCTGGAGGGAGTAGGACTCCTCCTGGCGCGCCTCTCCTAGGCCGGCCGCACCCCCCCTTGAGCCTTTATATACGGAGGCAGGGGCACCCCAGAGGAACACAAGTTGATCCACGTGATCATATTCTTAGCCGTGTGCGGCGCCCCCTGCCACCATAGTCCTCGATTGTAGCGGTGCTTAGGCGAAGCCCTGCGACAGTAGTACATCAAGATCGTCACCACGCCGTCGTGCTGACGGAACTCTTCCCCGACACTTTGCTGGATCGGAGTCCAGGGATCGTCATCAAGCTGAACGTGTGCTAGAACTCGGAGGTGCCGTAGTTTCGGTGCTTGATCGGTCGGGCCGTGGAGACGTACGACTACATCAACCAAACGCTTCCATTGTCGATCTACAAGGGTACGTAGATCACACTCTCCCCTCTCGTTGCTATGCATCACCATGATCTTGCATGTGCGTAGGAATTTTTTTGAAATTACTACGTTCCCCAACAGTGGTATCAGAGCCAGGTTTTATGTGTTGATGTTATATGCACGAGTAGAACACAAGTGAGTTGTGGGCGATATAAGTCATACTGCTTACCAGCATGTCATACTTTGGTTCGGCGGTATTGTTGGACGAAGCGGCCCGGACTGACATTACGCGTACGCTTACGCGAGACCGGTTCTCCCGATGTGCTTTGCACATAGGTGGCTTGCGGGTGACAGTTTCTCCAACTTTAGTTGAACTGAGTGTAGCTACGCCCGGTCCTTGCGAAGGTTAAAACAACACCAACTTGACAAACTATCATTGTGGTTTTGATGCGTAGGTAAGATTGGTTCTTGCTTAAGCCATAGCAGCCACGTAAAACTTGCAACAACAAAGTAGAAGACGTCTAACTTGTTTTTGCAGGGCATGTTGTGATGTGATATGGTCAAGACATGATGCCGAATTTTATTGTATGAGATGATCATGTTTTGTAACCGAGTTATCGGCAACTGGCAGGAGCCATATGGTTGTCGCTTTATTGTATGCAATGCAATCGCGCTGTAATGCTTTACTTTATCACTAAGCGGTAGCGATAGTCGTGGAAGCATAAGATTGGCGAGACGACAACGATGCTACGATGGAGATCAAGGTGTCGCGCCGGTGACGATGGTGATCATGACGGTGCTTCGGAGATGGAGATCACTGGCACAAGATGATGATGGCCATATCATATCACTTATATTGATTGCATGTGATGTTTATCTTTTGTGTATCTTATCTTGCTTTGATTGACGGTAGCATTATAAGATGATCTCTCACTAAAATTATCAAGAAGTGTTCTCCCTGAGTATGCACCATTGCGAAAGTTCTTCGTGCTGAGACACCACGTGATGATCGGGTGTGATAGGCTCTATGTTCAAATACAACGGGTGCAAAACAGTTGCACACGCGGAATACTCAGGTTATACTTGACGAGCCAAGCATATGCAGATATGGCCTCAGAACACGGAGACCGAAAGGTCGAGCGTGAATCATATAGTGGATATGATCAACATAGTGATGTTCACCAATGAAACTACTCCATCTCACGTGATGATCGGACATGGTTTAGTTGATTTGGATCACGTGATCACTTAGAGGATTAGAGGGATGTCTATCTAAGTGGGAGTTCTTTAAGTAATTTGATTAATTGAACTTAAATTTATCATGAACTTAGTACCTGATAGTATCTTGCTTATGTATGTTTGATTGTAGATAGATGGCCCGTGCTGTTGTTCCGTTGAATTTTAATGCGTTCCTTGAGAAAGCAAAGTTGAAAGATGATGGTAGCAATTACACGGACTGGGTCCGCAACTTGAGGATTATCCTCATTGCTGCACAAAAGAATTACGTCCTGGAAGCACCGCTGGGTGCCAGGCCTGCTACAGGAGCAACACTAGATGTTATGAACGTCTGGCAGAGCAAAGCTGATGACTACTCGATAGTTCAGTGTGCCATGCTTTACGGCTTAGAATTGGGACTTCAACGATGTTTTGAACGTCATGGAGCATATGAGATGTTCCAGGAGTTGAAGTTAATATTTCAAGCAAATGCCCGGATTGAGAGATATGAAGTCTCCAATAAGTTCTATAGCTGCAAGAGGGAGGAGAACAGTTCTGTCAGTGAGCATATACTCAAAATGTCTGGGTATAATAATCACTTGATTCAGATGGGAGTTAATCTTCGAGATGATTGCGTCATTGACAGAATTCTCCAATCACTGCCACCAAGCTACAAGAGCTTCGATGATGAACTATAATATGCAAGGGATGAATAAGACTATTCCCGAGCTCTTCGCAATGCTGAAAGCTGCGGAGGTAGAGATCAAAAAGGAGCATCAAGTGTTGATGGTCAACAAGACCACTAGTTTCAAGAAAAAAGGGCAAAGGGAAGAAGAAGGGGAACTTCAAGAAGAATAGCAAGCAAGTTGCTGCTCAAGAGAAGAAACCCAAGTCTGGACCTAAGCCTGAAACTGAGTGCTTCTACTGCAAGCAGACTGGTCACTGGAAGCGGAACTGCCCCAAGTATTTGGCGGATAAGAAGGATGGCAAGGTGAACAAAGGTATATGTGATATACATGTTATTGATGTGTACCTTACTAGAGCTCGCAGTAGCACCTGGGTATTTGATACTGGTTCTGTTGCTAATATTTGCAACTCGAAACAGGGACTACGGATTAAGAGAACACTGGGAAAGGACGAGGTGACGATGCGCGTGGGAAACGGTTCCAAAGTCGATGTGATCGCGGTCGGCACGCTACCTCTACATCTACCTTCGGGATTAATATTAGACCTAAATAATTGTTATTTGGTGCCAGCGTTGAGCATGAACATTATATATGGATCTTGTTTAATGCGAGACGGTTATTCATTTAAATCAGAGAATAATGGTTGTTCTATTTATATGAGTAATATCTTTTATGGTCATGAACCTTTAAAGAGTGGTCTATTTTTGATGAATCTCGATAATAGTAACACACATATTCATAATGTTGAAGCCAAAAGATGCAGAGTTGATAATGATAGTGCAACTTATTTGTGGCACTGCCGTTTAGGTCATATCGGTATAAAGCGCATGAAGAAACTACATACTGATGGACTTTTGGAACCACTTGATTATGAATCACTTGGTACTTGCGAACCGTGCCTCATGGGAAAGATGACTAAAACACCGTTCTCTGGCACTATGGAGAGAGCAACAAATCTGTTGGAAATCATACATATAGATGTATGTGGTCCGATGAATATTGAGGCTCGTGGCGGATATCGTTATTTTCTCACCTTCACAGATGACTTAAGCAAATATGGGTATATCTACTTAATGAAACATAAGTCTGAAACATTTGAAAAGTTCAAAGAATTTCAGAGTGAAGTTGAAAATCATCGTAACAAGAAAATAAAGTTTCTATGATCTGATCGTGGAGGAGAATATTTGAGTTACGAGTTTGGTATACATTTGAAGCAATGCGGAATAGTTTCGCAACTCACGCCACCCGGAACACCACAGCGTAATGGTGTGTCCGAACGTCGTAATCGTACTTTACTAGATATGGTGCGATCCATGATGACTCTTACTGAATTACCGCTATCGTTTTGGGGTTATGCTTTAGAGACGGCCGCATTCACGTTAAATAGGGCACCATCAAAATCCGTTGAGACGACGCCTTATGAACTATGGTTTGGTAAGAAACCAAAGTTGTCGTTTCTGAAAGTTTGGGGTTGCGATGCTTATGTGAAAAAGCTTCAACCTGATAAGCTCGAATCCAAATCGGAGAAATGTGTCTTCATAGGATACCCAAAGGAGACTGTTGGATACACCTTCTATCACAGATCTGAAGGTAAGATATTCGTTGCTAAGAATGGATCCTTTCTAGAGAAGGAGTTTCTCTCGAAAGAAGTGAGTGGGAGGAAAGTAGAACTTGACGAGGTAACTGTACCTGCTCCATTATTGGAAAGTAGTACATCACAGAAACCTGTTTCTGCGACACCTACACCAATTAGTGAGGAAGCTAATGATAATGATCATGAAACTTCAGAACAAGATACTACTGAACCTCGTAGATCAACCAGAGTAAGATCCGCGCCAGAGTGGTACGATAATCCTGTTCTGGAAATCATGCTACTAGATCATGATGAACCTACGAACTATGAAGAAGCGATGGTGAGCCCAGATTCCGAAAAATGGCTTGAAGCCATGAAATCTGAGATGGGATCCATGTATGAGAACAAAGTATGGACTTTGGTTGACTTGCCCGATGATCGGCAAGCAATTGAGAATAAATGGATCTTCAAGAAGAAGACTGACGCTGACGGTAATATTACTGTCTACAAATCTCGACTTGTCGCAAAAGGTTTTTGACAAGTTCAAGGGGTTGACTACGATGAGACCTTCTCACCCGTAGCGATGCTTAAGTCTGCCCGAATCATGTTAGCAATTGCCGCATTTTATAATTATGAAATTTGGCAGATGGATGTCAAAACTGCATTCCTGAATGGATTTCTGGAAGAAGAGTTGTATATGATGCAACCGGAAGGTTTTATCGATCCAAAGGGAGCTAACAAAGTGTGCAAGCTCCAGCGATCCATTTATGGACTGGTGCAAGCCTCTCGGAGTTGGAATAAACACTTTGATAGTGTGATCAAAGCATTTGGTTTTATACAGACTTTCGAAGAAGCCTGTATTTACAACAAAGTGAGTGGGAGCTCTGTAGCATTTCTGATATTATATGTGGATGACATATTACTGATTGGAAATGATATAGAATTTCTGGATAGCATAAAGGGATACTTGAATAAGAGTTTTTCAATGAAAGACCTCGGTGAAGCTATTTACATATTAGGCATAAAGATCTATAGAGATAGATCAAGACGCTTAATTGGACTTTCACAAAGCACATACCTTGACAAGATTTTGAAGAAGTTCAAAATGGATCAAGCAAAGAAAGGGTTCTTTCCTGTGTTACAAGGTGTGAAGTTGAGTCAGACTCAATGCCCGACCACTGCAGAAGATAGAGAGAAAATGAAAGATGTTCCCTATGCTTCAGCCATAGGCTCTATCATGTATGCAATGCTATGTACCAGACCTGATGTGTGCCTTGCTATAAGTTTAGCAGGGAGGTACCAAAGTAATCCAGGAGTGGATCACTGGACAGCGGTCAAGAACATCCTGAAATACCTGAAAAGGACTAAGGATATGTTTCTCGTATATGGAGGTGACAAAGAGCTCATCGTAAACGGTTACGTTGATGCAAGCTTTGACACTGATCCGGACGATTCTAAATCGCAAACCGGATACGTGTTTACATTAAACGGTGGAGCTGTCAGTTGGTGCAGTTCTAAACAAAGCGTCGTGGCGGGATCTACATGTGAAGCGGAGTACATAGCTGCTTCGGAAGCAGCAAATGAAGGAGTCTGGATGACGGAGTTCATATCCGATCTAGGTGTCATACCTAGTGCATCGGGTCTAATAAAAATCTTTTGTGACAATACTGGTGCAATTGCCTTGGCAAAGGAATCCAGATTTCACAAGAGGACCAAACACATCAAGACACGCTTCAATTTCATCCGGGATCTAGTCCAGGTGGGAGACATAGAGATTTGCAAGATACATACGGAGCTGAATGTAGCAGACCCGTTGACTAAGCCTCTTCCACGAGCAAAACATGATCAACACCAAAGCTCCATGGGTGTTAGAATCATTACTGTGTAATCTAGATTATTGACTCTAGTGCAAGTGAGAGACTTGAAGGAAATATGCCCTAGAGGCAATAATAAAGTTATTATTTCTTTCCTTATATCATGATAAAAGTTTATTATTCATGCTAGAATTGTATTAACCGGAAACATAATACATGTGTGAATACATAGACAAACTAAGTGTCACTAGTATGCCTCTACTTGACTAGCTCGTTAATCAAAGATGGTTATGTTTCCTAACCATGGACAAAGAGTTGTCATTTGATTAAACGGGATCACATCATTAGTTGAATGATCTGATTGGCATGACCCATTCCATTAGCTTAGCACCCGATCATTTAGTATGTTGCTATTGCTTTCTTCATGACTTATACATGTTCCTATGACTATGAGATTATGTAACTCCCGTGTGCCGGAGGAACACTTTGTGTGCTACCAAACGTCACAACGTAACTGGGTGATTATAAAGGTGCTCTACAGGTGTCTCCAAAGGTACATGTTGGGTTGACGTATTTCGAGATTAGGATTTGTCACTCCGATCGTCGGAGAGGTATCTCTGGGCCCTCTCGGTAATGCACATCACTTAAGCCTTGCAAGCAATACAACTAATGAGTTAGTTGCGAGATGATGTATTATGGAACGAGTAAAGAGACTTGCCGGTAATGAGACTGAACTAGGTATTGGATACCGACGATCGAATCTCGGGCAAGTAACATACCGATGACAAAGGGAACAACGTATGTTGTTATGCGGTCTGACCGATAAAGATCTTCGTAGAATATGTAGGAGCCAATATGGGCATCCAGGTCCCGCTATTGGTTATTGACCGGAGACATGTCTCGGTCATGTCTACATTGTTCTCGAACCCGTAGGGTCCGCACGCTTAAGGTTTCGATAACAGTTATATTATGAGTTTATACGTTTTGATGTACCGAAGGTTGTTTGGAGTCCCGGATGTGATCACAGACATGACGAGGAGTCTCGAAATGGTCGAGACATAAAGATTGATATATTGGAAGCCTATGTTTGGATATCGGAAGTGTTCCGGGTGAAATCGGGATTTTACCGGAGTACCGGGAGGTTACCGGAACCCCCGGGAGATATATGGGCCTTAGTGGGCCTTAGTGGAAAAGAGAAGAGGCAGCCAGAGATGGGCCGCGTGCCCCTCCCCTCCCTTGGTCCGAATAGGACAAGGAGAGGGGGCCGGCCCCCCTTCCTCTTTTCCCCCCTCCGCGAATCCTATTCCAACTAGGATTGGGGGGGGGGAATCCTACTCCCGGAGGGAGTAGGACTCCTCCTGGCGCGCCTCTCCTAGGACGGCCGCACCCCCCCCTTGATCCTTTATATACGGAGGCAGGGGCACCCCAGAGGAACACAAGTTGATCCACGTGATCATATTCTTAGCCGTGTGCGGCGCCCCCTGCCACCATAGTCCTCGATAATATTGTAGCGGTGCTTATGCGAAGCCCTGCGGCAGTAGTACATCAAGATCGTCACCACGCCGTCGTGCTGACGGTACTCTTCCCCGACACTTTGCTGGATCGGAGTCCGGGGATCGTCATCGAGCTGAACGTGTGCTAGAACTCGGAGGTGTCGTAGTTTCGGTGCTTGATCGGTCGGGCCGTGGAGACGTACGACTACATCAACCAAACGCTTCCGTTGTCGATCTACAAGGGTACGTAGATCACACTCTCCCCTCTCGTTGCTATGCATCACCATGATCTTGCGTGTGCGTAGGAATTTTTTTGAAATTACTACGTTCCCCAACACAGTCGCTGCTCACTAGCCCACAGCTTGGCTTCGTCGAGTTTGGGCCATCGGGAAGAGGAAGTGGACACGGTGATTTACCCACGTTCAGGCCAATTTGCGGTGTAAAACCCTACTTTTGCTTTGTGGTGGATTGCCTCACGAGAAGGATGAGTATGAACTAGTACAAGTGTGAGCTGTCTCGGGGGGCTCAATGGCAGAAGGATCCGATCCCCCCTCCAAGGTGGAGACTAATCTATATTTATAGTGGCCTTGGTCCTCTTCCATCATAGCTTAGGCGGGAAGGAATACCACAATGGCAAATTTTGAAGGGGGACGGGAGTACACCCTATCCTGACTAAAGGCGTGGTCTTCGCCTGCAAAGCTTCTGGTCGTGACACAGTGGTGGGCTTGGTGATGACCTTCGTCCTGCCGAGCCCGTGGTCTTGGTCTTGCTGCACTAGAATGGAAACCTTTGGGGATTCCTTGGGAACCCGCGTACATCTTTGCCTCCTTAGAACTAAAGAAGAAATTGTCCTAGATTGCGCCCGCTAGCGCCCTACTAGCCTTGGTCGTCATGGCTCACGTCACCGCGCGCCTCGCGTGGCGAGGTGCTTGCCTAGAGATATCCGCTCCTTGGGAGGCAGCCTCAGGTGGCCGCTACTCGGGGAGGGGGGGTCTTGATGTTGTTCGCCTCGCGAGGGTCTTGCTCGTGAGGTCCTACTGCTGGGCCATGCCGGGCCATTGGTGAAGCCACGCGCTGGGCCGCAGGCAGACGGGTCTGGGTACCCCCGGTCTCAGAACACCGACACATACCTCGCAAGTTTGGTGGTCCATTTTTTAGGGAAGAGATACCCTCAAGTTGGGCCTCATTAACATGATTGGCACTGGTGAAAACACGAAGATTTTGGCATGATAATTGCACCCCACGGTATTTTAAGGTACCGGTTTGCCAAGAACCTTTACATCCGTTGTAGCTAGTCAATGAGTTTATTGACCATACTTCGACTCATGGGAGGTCAAAGCAATTGAAGAACATTTTTATGATATGGACAATGACATTATCTGGCCCAAGGGTATCCCGCCACATTAGTTCCCAACTTGGTGGATCGGTTGCGTACCACTTGGCCGGTTCCATCCTAAATCATGTTGGGCAGCCCATAACGTTTATACGAAAGGCTACAGAAGAGTTGTCATACAAGAAGAGGATGTCGGGGCCAAGAGGACTCTACCTCCACTGACATAGTTGGCCAGGACCTATAACCCTAGAACCATCGGTCTGCTATATAAGCAATCTGACAGCTCGTCAATAAATCATCATACAATTCCTTCGGTTGTATACATGTACTTTATACACCCCTATCGCAGTATACATGATCAGGAGTAGGTTAATACCTCGACTGAGAGGGCCCGGACCTAGGTAAATATTTTTCCTTGTTTCCCTTCCGACCTAATCGCTACTCCGTGGTACTTAATTGAACTATATTTATTCTTTATTTTTTGGGCGCATAATTATAACATTTCATTTCCAAAAGGATAAAATATCTATAACCATGTGTGTGACCATAAATTAGTATACATATAATGAAAGTTTAGATCACGCGCTAGATAGAGTGTTTATTTGATGTTAAATTGGTTTATGAAGTCCAATTTCGATTGTCGATTGTTCATAATAACAATGAGAGTAAATTCAGAGTGTTTTCTATATCCGATGCTAAATTGATTTGAAGATCTATCTTTCTCGGGCCTATTAACTAAGAATATTTTTATGCTGGACTTATAGCTCAATTCTCTTTTGTTGTTGATTATGTGCTTTTAATACATTATGCCATGAATATATTTGAGGCGTGGATCAATGGCTAAATAATCACACAACTTTATATGAATATTTGTTATGGTGCTTCTAGAACCATTTGAATTTTGATGGTATTTACAAATGAAAGAGAATAAATTGCTTAATGAACTCAATACAAATATATTCTCGTAAAAAGATTAATGCATATATTGACATCTTAGTAGGTAATGCTTTTATCGTTGTGTATCTTCATCCACATAAAATTTTCAATCCCATGGCACCGCCGATATCTTTATGAGCTGGCCACACATATCCTATGATATTATTAAAAGAAGTATGCACCAGACATGTGATTGGGCGTTTTTTTGTGTGCGAGAATTACGGTGATATTTTTCTGTTTCGACCATAAACTCTTTAGTATATAATAATAATATATTAATATTTATTACTACCTCCAAACGGGCGCATATGGCATGCACGTGTTCCTAGGTCATCAATTTTACTAACAAAATACATGTTATATGCCACCAAAATTATATGTTTAGAAACTTTGTTCAATTACAAATCCAATTACATGCTTTTTATGGTATACGATACATGTTCTGTTAGTCAAACTAAGGACGTAAAACCCGCGCCAAACCTTATAAATTTTACAAAAGGGGGTACTTCTTGAGCTGCAATACAATGATCTGTTTATTGTGATCTTTTAGATACACTTGGTAAGACAAACCATTTGGGTGAATGCCTACCTTCTCTAATCTATTTGACATAGGCTCCGTAGGAGCAAGTGATACACCAGTAAAAAAAAGTCTACCACATGCCGATAGCTGGATGTTTTTTTTTGCGATCGATTCGTAGTATATCCCTCATTTGTTGTATTATGTCTTTGTATCAAATAAATAGATCCAAGAATTCCTAGGCTATGTTAGATCAACGTGAAACTTGTAGCTATTGTCTCTAACTATAAGAATGGGTGTGGTTTATATACTCCCTCCGTTCCAAATTAATTGACTTGAATTTGTCTAAAAACGGATGTATCTCTACTTATTTAATGTGTAGATACATCCGTATCTAGATAAATATGGGTCAAGTAATTTGGAACTGAAGGAGTAGTAGTCTAGAACAAGTGGATAGCCGTCTATATGTGCTTTGTGTAGTTTGCCTCTATTTAATTGTTTGCCGTCATGAATAAATGAATATGGTGAGATGTTGGCCATATGAGCAAACACCTAATAATTTAAAAATAATAGAATGTTCATATTTTTCATTAATATCGAAGTTTGTAAAAGCTTTATTTTCTTAAATCAATATGGGAAATTCAATAATTCTTGAATGAAAAATAACACATGTGAACTTGAGTGCATCGTCTAAAATAGAAGTTATATAAAACTTTTGAACGCCTAATCTAGGATGGTTATGACTTTTTATTACTATTGGTTAATACAAATCAACTTGTGGATTATTTTCCAACTCTTTAAGAAGTATGGACTGTTACCACTGATACAACTTTTGGGATTATTTACTCCTAACCGCAAATTAGAATTCTACCAATGCATTTTTTTTCTGGCACGTGCTTACTTTTTTTTTTGAGATAATGGCACGTGCTTAGGTAGTTTTTTTTAAACGCGTGTCTGTGTACGGAAAACAAAGAAATAAACGAAAGGAAAAGAAAGCGTTGAAGGTACCCGTACGTACAGGATCGCCCCTCCGTCGAACCCCTCAAAAAAAAAAAAAAACCCTAAGGTGCCATCGAGAGAGGAAAGAGGGGATCGGGAGTCAGTTATCCAAGCAGCTCCCCAATCCAAGCAGCAACTCCTCCTTCCCGAGCTACAACCGGCAATCGAAGCAATCAGAAACAGGCCCTGTTTCAAATTCTGTCTCCGAGTTTCCATCGGTGGCGGGAACCTAGACATCAGTTTTCCGAAGACTGGCCAGCAGCGCGGCAATGGCGAGGACCAGTCGCCGGCGAGAGGCTGCCAAATTGATGGCCAAACCATCGGTCAAGGCCAAATCCTCCCTCGACAAGCTGGTGAGTTGGCCCTACAAAATCCCTTTTCTTATAATAACAACATTACACGCAAAAAATACTATTTCTCACAGCAAAGAATAGTAAAAACTAGGAACCATGATCAGATTTGCGCCCTTCTGTGGGAAAGTATAATAAATTGTCATCAACAGATCTACGAGGGGGTGTCCTTAGCAAACCAGGGGTCAAATTTCAGTCTTTCACACAGCATTCGAATTGCATCTTTTCAGTCTATAGAAAAAAGTTTTTGGTACATTTTTGTTAACAGATTTGCGTTATCTTAGCTAAATCAAAGCTGCGTCTTTGCGACAGCAGACAAATTGCATCTCTGATATTGCGTATTTTTCTGTAATGTGATACCAACTCTGATTTGTTCCAATGCCAAATGCAGAAAGCTAATGAACGTGATAGGATCAGCAAGTTGCCCAATGACATACTGGTCAACATTCTTGACCGTCTCGATTTCCATGACGTTACAAGAACCAGTGTCCTCTCCAGATGTTGGAGTCAGCTTCCTGCCAATCTCTCACTGCTTAAAATAAGTGCTCGTGATTTTCTGTCCCCACAAACTAGAATATCTGATGATGAATTGGATGGAAAATTTCTTCGGATCAATGCATTGCTTAGGATCAATGCAGTAAATGCAGCCAATGCAGCTGTGGTCAAAGCGACAAAGAGCATGCTGGCACACAGGGATCCAGGTGGATGCACCATCCGCCTCTTGAGCACGACATTCTACTTGAGAGGTGATACCCCCATATCCGTTGGGCATACTGTTGGCAATGCCATTGTGACACTCAAGGTCGAGAAAGCCGAATTCACAGTTTTGACACAGCAGAAAGGATGCGGGTGTAGTATTGATGAGATGGTGAAGTTTGGGACACGGTTTGTGTCATTTTTTAATGAATGCCACAATGCATTTGCTGGTCTCACACGCCTCTACCTGGAGAATTTGAGATTCCGTGAATCCAACTTTGTCTCTAACATCCTTGTCACTTGCAAGCAATTATATTATTTAGGTTTTTACAATTGTGACACAGAGGATTCGGTAACGCTCCGAGTTGAACACGCACAGCTCAGTGAGCTTAGTATTGTTGATTGCCGTTTTGACATGGTCGAACTCACCTGGGTTCCGAAACTCACCTGGCTGGCGTTTTTGTTTTGGTTATATCACGCAGAACTACCACTGTCACTGGGCTATGTCCCATTGCTCAGGGTTCTGAGACTTTCAAATGCTGCTCGTAGTTTCCACAAAAATGTCAAGTTGAGTACGTTTCTCCATGAGACCTCTGTTCGAGACCTGACGTTGGGGTTTAAATGCGAAAAGGTAAGTTGTGGGTTGATTGCTTTGTTCTGGCTTCACTTGTTCCCTATTCATCCTATCACTTGCTTATTGTTGCAGGTTTGGGTTCAACCAGAGTGTTTGACCAGAAGGCAGGCATATGTGTTCCAGCAACTAAGGATTCTCAATCTAGTTAAAATTCCTGAAGGGTATGATCTCACCTGGACAATGTTCTTCTTGGAAGCGGCGCCGTCCCTGGAGGAGCTCTACATGAAGGTATGTTCTTAGCTAATAAATCTTGTTCTATTCTTACTTTTTTTTTGAGGAGTTGTTTTACCATGTGGCTGTATGTTCTCTCCTCCAGTCTTTTGTTTGAGGGGTTGCTCTATTATGTCGGTTGCATGATTGCACACACATGTGCTGTCATTTGGAGTGCAAAATTAACCTGTTTCATTTACCTTTGTCCTATGGGTGCAGGTATGGGACCATCCATGTGAAATGGAAATGGATCAGGACATTAGCGAGAACAAGGGCGTTGAGTGGGAATCACATACATCAAATTTCAAGCACCACTGTCTGGCCAAGTTCATCCTCGTCGGCTTTCAAGCTAAAGACTACATGGTGACTCATGTCAGGCGTGTCCTGAAAGCAGCGGTGAATCTACAGGATGTGTACCTGTATGATAGACTGGCATGTGCCAAGTGTCACAAGAAAGTAGAGAATATGCTCAAGTTTGATGCACTGGTACGTGGTATGTGCCCAGGCGTGAATCTGCCAATAAAGTTCCCGTATACAAATGAGGACCGGCGTTCAGTGCAGAAGCGAATGCCCCGGGGCATTGGGTCACTTGCCAAAATCCACTTCATGGCATCTAAGGAAACAAGGGCTGAACATGGTCCAAGGATAGATGGATACTCTATGGGTGCCATAGAAGATGACTGGATGTTGTCGAGGCTAGGACAACGTATTTAATACTAGTCGGTTGGAGGTGCCAGCTTTTCTTGTTTGCTCTTCTTTTGTGCTTGCAACGCTTGTGTAAACTAAATTCAGTTGAAGTAATTTGTAGCTGAATTGAAGAAGTCGATACAACCAGTTAAAATTTGAGACCAAGTGTGTAGGGTTATATTGATCTATGATGGTGGTGAGTGTGCATCAGTTGATATATATGGTTCCCTTTGTCAACCGTATAATTGCTGCAGCACGTAACTGGGGTTCCATTTGACTGAATTCTTCCCATAAAAGTTTTGACAAGGAACATAGCTAGCATTTTCTTTTTGTCATGGCAAGCAAACTGCACGTCCGCGAGAGAAAGGAGAGAGTCTTCTACAGGCTTGTAGGCGTGCGTTTTGGTACCCTAGCTCTCTGTTCTGCATCTCGCCATTGGATGTGGCTCGCTTCTCTGTTGTCTGTGGTGTTCTACTGATGTTTTTAGCTCGAATATAATATTTGTCAAGTCAAACTTCATAAAGCTTGATCAACTTTATAGAAAATAATACTCCCTCCGTTCACTTTTGTAAGTCATTTCAGACAACTTAAAATGGGTTGTTTTGTACATTATCTGAAATGTCTTCAAGGTCTTATAAAAGTGAATAGAGGGAGTATCAACATTCACAATACGAAATCTTTATGAACTTAGAAAATAATAAAGTTTGATTCTTACTGGTCAAATGGGATGCTCTAAACTGCTTGTTGAGTCAGATTGCATGGAAGTGGTAGAGGCTATGCAGCAAGGGGGAAACTTTATTGGACCTGCGGCGACGACCTCTGAAGAGTGTAGCTTTCTGTGTCGCAGTTTTATTTTTCTTATTTTTTGCTTATTGTCCTAGAAAAGAAAATATGGCAGCTCATGTGGTAGCTAGTATAGTGGTTGATGCCCAAACGATTGTGTGGACGGCAGACCCACATGATTTCTTAGTTGATGTACTGGCTGAGGATGCATCTTTATTCCCCAAATCAATATAATAATCAGCCATGATGGCATTCCCTAAAAAAAAGATTTGCTAGGAATTTAATTCTCATATTGTATACATTTAGGGCTCCTCTGATTCAAAGGAATTTTATAGGATTCTGGAGGATTAAAATCCTTAAGATTTTTTCCTATGTTGGTCCTTTGATTCATAGGATTGAATCACATGGGATTTTTTCCTATGTAATCTTTTGTACTACATTTCATAGGAAATTTAACATCCACTCCAACCTCTTTTTACAATTCCTCTGTTATTTCCGTGCCATCAAACACTCATTGATGATTCTATAGGGTTCAAGTGGGCATGCCACTCCAACCCTATACTTTTCCTATTCCTATGTTTTTAAAATCCTACGAATCAAAGAAGCCCAGTATTGTAGATGTTGATATTTTTGTATATAAATATAGTCAAACTTTACAAAGTTTGACTTCAGACAAATCTTTTCCTAATAATAAAGTGTCTACTGCTTCTGGTCGTACGTCACAAAAATTACCCCTAAAGTTGATAGAAATTGCCCACCAATGCTACCCGTTAGTGACAAAAAACGATTCGTTTTTTATTAGGTGGCTGCCGGTTGCATTCCGATCATTTATAGCTAGGCCCTGACATTATTTGGCTCATCGGTCACATGCCTTGCACATAGGCAATGGGTCCGGCTCTCCGGCCCAGTGCAATTGAGTATTTTTCCTACAGGGGCCACCCATGGTCATTATGCGATAAAGAATTATGCTCAGTGGTCCTGTGAGCATGATAATCTTCCTTGGGAAAAGATTATATGCCACTGCTCCAGACCCCGAGCATCACTAATAGGGCTCGCTTCCGGCAGAAGGTGCTCAAGTTAAGTGACTTCCTTGGGAAAACCACCATCAGCGACCTGAATTTGAACTTTCTGTGTGAAAAGGTTAGTGAATGTGATAATCTTGTCGTCATCTATAAGTTTCCTTCTTCGCGCCAGCATTATGTTCTGTTCTTTAGGTTAACACAAACATATTTTGTCTTCTGCAGATCTGGGTTAAACCAGAAGAACCAAATCAATTGTTGCAGGTGTTCCACAAATTAAGGCATGTGACTTTGACCCACATTTCTGAAGAATGTGATCTGAATTGGACAATGTTCATTCTCCAAGGTGCACCGTCCCTTCACGAGCTATGCATCAAGGTAAAGTTTTGTACCTTTTTTTTAAAAAGAAACATAGAAACTTTATTCATTTGCGATAACAAGTACATCGTTTATGAGGAGGGATACAATTTCACTCAAGGGCTCCTCAAACCAGTTCAAAGATGAAGAAAATCTAGCTAACTTAGCAAGTTCATGTGCGACCCTATTTGCTTCTCTATTACAATGCTCAAATTTAGTAATGGGAAAGTCACATGCTAAAAAATAACAATCGTCAAACACTGCCGCCGCTATACTAGATGACCGTCCTCCATTGTTCATGGTTTCGATAACCTCCATGTTATCTGAGTTAATAACTAAGCGGTTGCAGCCCGCCCTTTGAGCAATAGATAGACCATATCTAAGCGCCATAGCTTCAGCCGTCAGAACATCCGTGCACCAATCAATTCTCCAATTCCCCCCTGCAATGAATTTTCCTTTATCATCTCTCAAAACAGCACCAGCCGTGCCCCTGAGCCGGTCATAATAAAGTTTTGTACCTAATCTCCAAACAATTCCCCTTTCTGCTGCCCATTCAACTTACAGCGGAATTTTCCCATCTCAAGCTTCCCAAGCGCATTAACTTTTTTGAGTAATCACATAAGTAGTTTTTTTTCTTACATTTCTAAATTTTGCTTGCCAGAATGCAGGTGTGGGATCATCTATGTGAAATGACAGTGGATGAGCAAGAGAGGACTAAGTATGGGTTTAGCAACGAGCAGAAGGATGCACACGTACTATGGAAAGCACCTTCTTCATCTGATTTCAAGCACCACAATTTGTCTATGCTCAGGGTCTTTGGGTTTCAGTGTGAGGCGGAGATCGTGAATTGCATCAAAAGTGTCATGAAAACATCGGCAGCCCTGGAGGACGTATACATGTATGAGAAGCCTATGTGTGAGTACTGTAAACACACGGCATGGAAGCGCATATTTCTGCGGAGAAACAGTCAGCCGGCTTGCGAACATATTGGACATGGGAGTCAGTTTGCGTGTAAGGATTCATTTGCCGGGTTTGCATTACTTTGGCTGAATTTTGCTATGTCATCTGAAGGTCTGGGCAAGAGTATACATACACCCTTTTGACAGTTTGTGTTAGCAAGTGTGTTTTATATGGCAGTCGAGAAATGCCCTGCATACTCTTTTATGTGGTCAACAGAAACTGTATTGCTAGTAGACGATATTATTGTATCTATGGACCTTTGTTTGATGAACCTACTTTATTTACTTACTACTTTCTAGCTGGCTGGAGTCAGTTTGCAAAATGATCTTGGTGTTGTGTGTAATGTTTTAATCGCCTCCTCTCATAAAATGAGTTCCCTGTTTCACCAAATGGTTTATATTGTTTCAAATGCCACCCAAGTTACGTGCTGCAGCAATTATATTGTTGACAAAAGGGGCACATGATCATTACATGTTTCATCTTCTATATAAATATAAATAAAAACAAAAACATATGCTCTCAAAGAACCACATCAACAGATGCACTCACCACCATCACAGATCACCGGATCAATACAACTCAACGCACTTGGTATGAAATTTGACTGTATCATCGAATTCTTGAATTCACGGACACTAGTGCTGCAAATTACATTCAACTGAATTTAGTTATATAACGCGTTGCAACCACAAAAGCACCTGACAAATACTCCAAGTAAAACAATCTGCCTCAACAGCCTCCAATTATCCTTGGAAGATGTTCGGCCCTTATTTCCTTAGATGTCAGGAAGTGGATTTTGGCAAGTGACCCAATGCCCCGAGGCATTCGCTTCTGCACTGCACGCTGGTCCTCATTTGTATATGGGAACTTTATAGGCAGATTCACGCCTAGGCACATGCCACGTACCACTGCATCATACATGCGCGCAACCTCTACTTTGTTTTGGCACTTGGCACATACTAGTCTATCATACAGGTACACATCTTGTAGATTCACCGCTGCTTTCAAGACACGCCTGGCATGACTCACCATGTAGTCATTAGCTTGAAAGCCGACAAGGATGAACTTGGCCAGACGGTGGTGCTTGAAATTTGATGTACGCGATTCCCACTCAACGCCCTTGTTCTCGCTAAACTCCTGATTCATTTCCATTTCACATCGATGCTCCCATACCTACATGTATGCCACCCATAGGACAAGGTAAATGAAACAGGTTAATTTTTGCACTCCAAGTGAAAGCAGAGATAATAGAGCAACCCCTCAAACAAAAGACTGGAGGAGAGAACATACAGCCACGTAGTAGAGCAACTCCTCAAAAAAAAAGTAAGAATAGAACAAGATTTATTAGCTAAGAACATACCATCATGTAGAGCTCCTCCAGGGACGGCGCCGCTTCCAAGAAGAACATTGTCCAGGTGAGATCATACCCTTCAGGAATTTTAACTAGATTGAGAATCCTTAGTTGCTGGAACACATATGCC
Source organism: Triticum urartu (assembly GCF_003073215.2). Classification (NCBI taxonomy): domain Eukaryota; kingdom Viridiplantae; phylum Streptophyta; class Magnoliopsida; order Poales; family Poaceae; genus Triticum; species Triticum urartu. The sequence goes on from NC_053027.1 coordinate 570,385,719, forward strand.
TGCCTTCTGGTCAAACTCTCTGGTTGAACCCAAATCTGCAACAATAAGCACGTGATAGGGTGAGTAGAGAACAAGTGAAGCCAGAACAAAGCAATCAACCCGCAACTTACCTTTTCGCATTTAAACCCCAATGTCAGGTCTCGAACAGAGGTCTCATGAAGAAATGAACTCAACTTGACCATTTTGCGAGCAATAGTTGAAAGTCTCAGAACCCGAAGCAATGGGACATAGCCCAGCACCAGTGGTGGTTCTTCCGGAGATCCCAGTATCTCCAACGCCAGCCATGTGAGTTTCGGAACCCAGGTGAGTTCGACCATGTCAAAACAGCAATCGACAATACTGAGGTCACTGAGCTGTGCGTGTTCAACTTGGAGCGGTTTCCAATCCTCTGTGTCACAATTGAAAAAACCTAAATAATTCAATTGCTTGCAAGTGACAAGGATGTTGGAGACAAAGTCAGATTCACGGAAACTCAAATTCTCCAGGTAGAGGCGTGTGAGACCAGCAAATGCATTGTGGCATTCATTAAAAAATGACACAAACCGTGTCCCATAGTTCGCCAGATCAGCAATACTGCACATGTGTCCCTTCTTCTCTGTCAGAACTATGAGTTCAGCTTTCTCAACCCTGTGTGTCGCCATGGCATTGCCCACAGTATGCCCAATGGATATGGGGGCATCACCTCTCAAGTAGAACACCGTGCTCAAGAGGCGGATGGTGCATCCACCTGGATCCCTGTGTGCCAGCATACTCTTTGTTGCTTTGACCATGGCTGCATTGGCTGCATTAACTGCATTGATCCGAAGCAATGTTCCACCCGATTCATCATCAGATATGCTAGTTTGTGAGGGCATGAAACTGAGAGCACTTATTTTAAGCCGTGAGAGACTGGCAGGAAGCTGACTCCAACATCTGGAGAGGACACTGGTTCTTGTAACGTCACGGAAATCGAGACGGTCAAGAATGTTGAGCAGGATGTCATTGGGCAACTTGCTGATCCTATCATCTGGATCGACTTTCTGCATTTGGCATTTGGAACAAATCAGAGTTGGTATCACATTACAGAAAAAATACGCAATATCAGAGATGAAATTTGTCTACTGTCGCAAAGATGCGGCTTTGATTTGGATATAAGATAACACAAAGTTGTTGACAAAAGATGCAATTTGAATGCTGTGTGAAAGACTGAAATTTGACCCCCTGGTTTGCTAAGGACGCCCCCCATGGCTCCCTCGTAGATCTGCTGATGACAATTTATTATACTTACCAACAGAAGGGCGCAAATCTGGTCATGGTTCCTACTTTTTACCATTCCTTGTTGTGAGAAATAGTATTTTTTGCGTGTAATGTTATTATTATTATATAAGAAAAGGGATTTGGAGGAGCAACTCACCAGCTTGTCGAGGGAGGATCCGGCCTTGACCGATGGTTTGGCCATCAATTTGGCAGCCTCTCGCCGGCGACTGGTCCTCGCCATTGTCTTCTGAAAACTGTTGTCTAGAGTTGCTGTTGCCGTGCGTCTCCTCGGAAGATTAGCTGCTAGGTTCCGGAGTGGAGCCGCTCGGGGAAGGAGGAGCTGCTTATTCGAGGCCTCCGCCGTCGCCGGCGGAAGGCAGGCGGCGGCGCATAACGGACTCCCGATCCCCTCTTTCCTCTCTCGATGGAACCCTATGTTTTTTTCTTTCTTGATGAGAAGACGATGGAATCCTGAACGAGCTCTTGCCTGAAGCGCACCAGAATGGGCCGGCCCAGTGGACTCCAGACCTTCAACGCTTTCTTTTTCTTCCGTCTATTTCTTTATTATTTTTCGTACACAGACACGCGTTTAAAAAAAAAACTACCTAAGCACGTGGCATTATCTAAAAAAAACTAAGCACGTGGCATAAAAAATGGATTGGTAGAATTTGCGGTTAGGACTAAATAATCCCAAAGTTGTATAAGTGGTAACAGTCCATACTTCTTAAGGAGTTGGAAAATAAGTAATCCACAAGTTGATTTGTATTAACCAATATTATTTATATAACTTTTTTTAGATGATGCACTCAAGTTCCAAAAATGCTACACCTATGAACATGTCTTACTTAACAAACGTAATTACCGTAACCACTAATCAACCCCCCCCCCCACCCCCCTGATTTCTAGGGTGGGCCTGTGCCCCCAACTAATGAAGAATTAAAAACTGACAAATTGGCGATCACGTAGGTACGTAAGAATCCATACGTAGGTGTAGCATTACTCCTCAATTTCACATCTGTTATTTTCATTCGAGAATTGAAATTTCCATATTGATGCAAGAAAATAAAGCTTTTACAAACTTCGATGTTAATGAAAAATATGAAGATTCTATTATTGATTATATTAGTTGTTTGGTCCAGATGGTCAACATCTCACCATATTCATTTATTCATGGTTATTCTGAAATACGTATGATAGATTTACTTGATTCTATGTTCTTGACAACAAACAATTAAATAGAGGCAAACTACACAAGGCACATATAGGCGGCTACCCAGTTGTTCTGGACTACTATATGAAGCACACCCATTCTAATAGTAAGAGAAAATAGCTACTAATTTCATGTCGATCTAACATGGTCTAGGAATTCTTGGATCTATTATTCGATACAAAGACATAGTACAACAAATGAGGGATATACTACGAATCAACCGCAAAAAACACATCCAGCTATCGGCACGTGGTAGACTTTTTTTTTACTGATATATCAATTGCTCCTACGGAGCCTAGGTCAAATGGATTAGAGAAGGTAGGCATTCACCCAAATGGTTCATCTTACCAAATGTACCTAACGAGATCACAATAAACAGACCATTGTATTGCAGCTAAGCAAGTACCCCCTTTGTCAAATTTATAAGGTTGGTGCGGGTTTTACGTCCTTAGTTTGACTAACAAAACATGTATTATATACCATAAAAAGCACATCACTGGATTTGTAATTGAACAAAGTTTCTAAACATATATTTTTGGTGGTATATAACATGTATTTTGTTAGTCAAATTGATGACCTAGGAACACATGCATGCCCTATGCACCTGTTTGGAGGGAGTAATAAATATTAATATATTATTATTATATATTAAAGAGTTTATGGTCGAGATAGAAAATATCATCGTCATTCTCACACACATAAAACTGCCCAATCACATGTCTGGTGCATACTTCCTTAAATTATATCGTAGGATACTTGTGGCCAGCTCATAAAGATATCGGCGGTGCCATGGGATTGAAAATTTTATGTGGGTGAAGACACACAACAATAAAAGCATTACCTACCAAGATAGTAAGATGTCAATATATGTATTAATCTTTTTGCGAGAATATATTTGTATTGAGTTCATTAAGCAATTTATTCCCTTTTTCATTCATAAATACCATCAAATGGTTCTAGAAGCACCATAAAAATATATTCATATAATGTTGTCTGACTATTTAGACGTCGATCCACATATGAAAATATATACGCCTCAAATATATTCATGACATAATGTACTAAAAGCACATGATCAACAACAAAAGAGAATTGAGCTATAAGTCCAACATAAAAACATTCTTAGTTAATAGGCCTGAGAAAGATAGATCTTCAAATCAATTTAGCATCGGATATAGAAATACAGTCTGACGTTTACTCTCAATGTTATTATGAACAACTGACAATCAGAATTTTGACTTCATAAACAATTTTACATCATATAAAAACTACATCTAGCACGTGATCTAAACTTTCATTTTATGTACACTAAAGTTATAATTATGCGCCCAAAACATAAAGAACTAATATAGTTCAATTAAGTGCCAAAGCGTAGCGATTAGGTCAGAAGGGAAACAAGGAGCAAGATTGACATAGGTCCGGGCCCTCTCGGATCGAGGTATTAACCTAACCCTGCTCATGTATATTGCGACAGGGGTGTATAAAGTACATGTACAGAACCAAAGGAATTGTATAATGATATATTGACAAGCCTTCACATGGCTTATATAGCACACCAGGAGTTCTAGGGTTAGAGGTCCCAGTCAACTATCTTAGTGGAGGTAGAGTTCTCCTCGGCTCTAGAATCATCGTCTTGTACGACAAGTCTTTTATAGCCTTTCGTATAAATATCATGGGCTGCCCAATATGATCTAGGACGGAACCGACCTAGGGGTATGTAGCCTAATCCATCGGGCCAGGAACTAACGTAGCGAGGTAGCCCTGGGCCGAGAAACTGCCATTGTCCATATCATAAAAATGTTCTTCAATTGCTTCCACCTTCCATGAGCCAAAGTATGGTCAATAGACTCATTAACCAGCTACGACAGATGTAAAGATTCTTGGCAAACCGGACGCACCTTCAAATTTCGTGTTTTCAACAATGCCAATCTTGTTAATGAGGCCCAACTTGAGGGTATCCCTTCCCTAAAAAATGGACCACCAAACTTGCAAAGTGTGCTTCTCGAGGCTCGCTTCCAAAATAGATCGCGTAGGGTCATACACAGACTTTAAGGAGAGCTCCTTGTTAGTGCTCATTGCGGCAGGTAACGTAACCAACGCTAACATGAGAGGATTTTTGTGGGCTGGCCCAACAAACTGACTCTCACATGAGCGAGGATTTGTTTTTGACCGCTGACTCCTTTGACCGGCTGACGGCTAATAGCTTAACCTTTGACCTCTAACTGCTGCCCATTGTCCATACATCATTTGATCCTTGACCATTTGATTTTTTCTGAAACATTTGCAAAAAAACAACAACTAGGGATTGCCATAACAGTGTACATGAATTTGAAAAAAAACATCACACATTCAAAAAGTTTATGAATTTGATTTAAAAATCATGTAATTGGTAAAAAAGTTCATGAATTTTTAAAATTACGCGGATTGGCAAAAAGTTTACAATTTTTAAAAATTGTTTGTGAATTTGAAAATTGTTCATGATTTCCAAAAAATTCTATGGATTTTGAAAGAGTTCACAGATTTGGAAAACTTTCGTTCATTTTGAAATAATCAAGAACTTTTAAAAAATCATGAAAAATATTTACGTATTTGAAGAAAGGTTACAAATTTGAAAATTTCCATTTTTTAAAAAAACTATGAATTTATAATTTTCACAATTTTATAAAAATAGAAGTTCATGAAATTAAAATGAAAAGGGATAAGAAAAGAAAAATAATAGTGAACAAAAATCAGCCAAAAAATAGACAAAAAGAATTAAAAATGAACCAACCTTGAGAAAAAATAGCTAGAAACCCACACTACTGGTACAGTCCTTAGTGAGCCGGCTTGTTCGGTCGTAGTGGGTGTGCACCCTGGACGAATTATCCTCTATTTTGGAGACTTTAAGATGCAAGCATTCAAAGAGTCAGGTTTCTAGAGTAGAGCTCTGGACATTGTGTGCGCTCTGGGCGCTCTCTCTAGATTTTTTTTTAATTTTTGCACACGCGTTTTCAGCTTTTTTAGTGTTGTTTTTTGGTTTTTCAACCATATTCCTTAGCTTTTGGAACAAAAAGGAATTCTTGAAAAAATTGCACAAAAAATGCGTTCTCTTTCGAGAGGCACGATTTTGCTTTCGCGAGAGGCGCGACCGTGCCTCTTGGAAACAAAAAAAAATGCGTTTTCTGTTTTTTTTTTCATCTGCGAGAGGCACGGTTTTGCTTCCGTAAGAGGCACGGTTGTACTTTCGCGAGAGGCATGGCCGTGCCTATCGGAAACAGAAAAAAGAATGTGTTTTTTGTTTTTTTTTTCTTCCGCGAGAGGTATGGTTGTGCCTCTCAGAAATGAAAAAAGACGTGTTTATTTTTTTCCTTTCGCGAGAGGTATGATTATGCCTCTCAGAAATGAAAAAAGACATGTTTTTATTTTTTTTCTTTTCGCGAGAGGCACGGTTGTGCTTTTTCGCGAGAGGCATGGTTGTGCCTCTCGGAAACGAAAAAAACATGCTCTTAGTTTGGTTTTTTGTTTGATCTTTTCGTGAAAAAGAAGCTTGTCAAAATCTATCAACATGGGATATAGTTTTGAGGATCTTGATGCGAGGAATCAAACAGTGAAAACGGTTTAAAATTTGAACACACGGTTTAAGAGATAAAACATTTTAAATAAACGGATCTACGAAAAAAAGAAAACTCTCAGGTTGCGACAAGTGATGCACATGAAACACGCCACTTGTCACAACCTAAGAAGGTGAGAGTGGTCTTTACAACGAGTATTTCTCAATTAGTGATTTCATGAACTTGAGTTTTATTTTTGAGCTGTGAACTTGTGTTGTTAGACGTGTGCACGGCGGAGAAAACTGTCAACAATGAGGAAGCCCACCCCGGTCTATGGGCTTTGGGTAGCAACGGGCCCGGACTTTTTTTGTGAGGATTCCTTCTATCCACCGGTTCACTCCGACACGACGACCCCTCAAAATAAAAATAAACTCCGACACGACGACCCTAATCCGCTTCAGCATTCCACAAATCTCCACCGCTCGCCGCCGGCGACTCCCGCTCCGGCAAGGAATCCTCACAAATCCCTCCGGCACCGGCGCGGGTTCACCATGGTGAAGAACTTCCGCAAGCGAAGCCTCGAGTCGGACGCCGCCGACAACTCCGACGACGAGGACACCCGCCGGTACCCTTCTCCCGCTCCCCCTCTCTTGCCTCGTTAGGGTTTCTTGCTGATGCCTCCTGCCCTTCACCCCTCGCAGCGTTGCTCTGGAGGAGGTCAGGTACATGCAGAAGCTCCGGGAGAGGAAGCTGGGGATCCCCGCGGCGTCCGTAGCCACCGGCGCCGCCGCCTCCGCCACCACTGACGCGTCCTCCGCTCGCGGCCGAGGTGGCAGCGGGGCAGGGGCAGCGGGCGAGGAGGACCTCGTGCTTCAGGACACCTTTGCGCAGGAGACCGCTGTTACCATCGAAGACCCCAATATGTGCGTTGTTGCATCTGACTCTGATTATTCTCGCCAATCCGATTTCCAGAACTGACATAAGCCTGGGTCTGATCGTTCAAGGTTGAGGTATGTGGAGAACGAGCTGTTGAAGAAGAGGGGCAAGACGATTGAGGTCAACGACAAGGACGATAAGGACGAGGTGGATGAGCTCTATGTTGTGCCGGACCACCTGAAGGTTTGTTTGTGGCTGAACAGCCCTGTGATTCACTCCTCAGGGTGAGATTGTTCGTGAGTCTGCAATGATATTGATGTTGTATCGTTTGCTTGCAGGTGAGGAAGAAGAACATGGAGGAGAGCTCGACCCAGTGGACCACCGGCATCGCTGAAGTTCAGCTGCCCATCGAGTGTGTGCTTGCACCCCTCTTTTTCTGTCTTCATTTAGAGTAAAACTTGCTAAAGTTGTGTCATTATGTTGGATTGAGAGGGGAAGGTGCCTACGGCTGGTCATAGTGGGGAGTAACTTATACTAGTGTCATGCATATGACACTAGTCTAAGTTACTACCTTCATAGTGCAAAATAACATGGTAGTAGTGTCATATATGGTTTCATTTATTAGCTTGTAGACTCATTCTATCTTGGGAAGTGCTATGTTACAGTAACATATTATGTTACCACCTCTCATTAACTACTTGCCACATAAGCAAAAATTTCTTGGAGTGCGCTATGTTACTCCCACTATGACTAGCCTAAAAGAAGTCTCAAGTGTTGTGTACTTCTTATTATTGCCTATATCGACCAGTGAGGGAGAGCAATTTACTACTGTTCATAAATCTCTAGATAAGTGCATGAAACCTACTAGTTAATTCCCATTTGTGCACATCAGTTATAACCTGTGCCAACTATTCGATCCAATGGTCCATTGTCGACAAAGTTTCTTTGCTGGGTGCTAGCAGTTCTATTCCAGTGTTTGCTGCATTTAATCAGCTAGATAGGTTTAATTTTGTGTGAACTCCAAACATCCTATTTTTTAGAGTTCATTTAGAATTTTATTTTTTGTTTTTCATGATCAGCAAAATCCTTGCGGCCCGAAGCCTAGGAAAGCATACTGATCTCGTTTGGTGTTATTAAGTGTGCTTATGCATTTTATCCCTGTAATATATACAGTGCCAATTCAAGATTGCTTTGCAATGAGTTCAGCCTATCATGGCTAGTTTATTGATCTTCTTTGTCATTGATGCATGCTAGTAAATAGGAACTGAAGCTATTAAGTTGTGTAAGGATGCAGAAAACCTACAGACATATCTCTGCTGCACTAATGCTATTGTTGATATTCAAGGCCTGACAGTGTGGTTAATGTCTAGGTTAATAAATTTGTCCATGACAATTTCTCATGGATATAGGATTTTCAGTAACCTAACAGTGTGGTTAATGTCTAGGTTAATAAATTTCTCCAAGACAATTTCTCATGGATATAGGATTTTCAGTAACCAGGTTTCGTGCTTACAATAATTCGATGTTGGTGATATATTATATTTCTTGCTTTCTGAAATTAATCTTGGTGATCTCAAAAGATTTTTCTGTGAATATCATCACTAACAGAAACTATCGTCGCATGATAGGTACAAATTGAGAAATATTGAAGAAACCGAGGCAGCTAAAAAAATGTTGCAAGAGAGAAGGCTTGCGGGTAAAACAAAATCAGATGCAAACATTCCATCAAGTTACAGTGCTGATTATTTCCATCGTGGGAGAGATTATGCTGAAAAATTGCGAAGAGGTTTGTATACGCTTAAGGTCATTTCCTTAATTTTATTTTCTTAGTGAGGACATGTATCACTATTACACGAAATATTTATATGATATTGTTTGGCATGGTATGTGTCAAAAAGACAGTTTTGTTCCTGTAGCAGAACTCTTCAGAGAGTATCTGCTATTGGTATTTTGAGTCTGTGGTAGGATTAGTTTAGAAAGTCGAACGTAAGATTTTAATTCATATTTCCGTATCATTAAAAATGCACCGTTGGTTAAATCCGACTGCGTAACAATCTGTGCTTCTGCAAATTGACGTCCCACGGAAAATCTAGTGGCAGTGATGCCATTTTAATGCTATTATGTTGTCATGTTATTGATATCACATCTTTGCTATGTTTCTTGTCATTTAATAAGCATACTAAACCATTGTTTACAATGCAGAACATCCTGAGTCGTACAAAGGTCAAGATTCACAAGCTAATGAAACTGGAGGCAAACCAACAGATAGTAACAATCCAGGTGGTCCACCTCCAGGACGTAGAGAAGCTGCTACCGATGAATTGTTGCTCGAGCGTTTCCGCAAGCGAGAAAAATTCCGTGTCATGCGAAGATAGCAATAGCTGACCGAGTACGCTGATTGCTGGCTTGGTGTTGTTGCCCTTTAAGCAGAAAACATGTTAGTGGCAACACACGGTAGTCCTCCATATATGTGTTGGGTTATCCGGTGAACACCTATCACTCCCTTGGTTGGTTACTCTGCTTCTGCAGCTCCTGTTATGGAGAAAGAAGCACACAAACTTTTTACAGAAGAGCTATGAAACAGATTTGAGTGGGTCTGTTTGCCTCAACGTGTTGCATCAATCTGGGGCTTCATGCAGTTCGAGGACTTCACAGCAGATGTCAAATTGCAGGAGCCACTTTTATTCTAGGGATGTGTGACTCACAAATTATCCGCCTGCATGTTCATCTTTGCTGGAAGAAACTCTGTTCTCAGCTGTGCTCTTCTGATATGCTATGCATGAGCGGCATTCAAGGGGTAGTCGCAGGTGTAGTGCATTTTCTTATGTTCGCTTTACCCTAGTGCATTTGTCCACAGAATATACGTTCGTCAATCTAGCCTGCAAGCGCAATCTAAGTTCTGTTAATTGTTCATGGCTTTTTTGCAGTTCTGCTGTAGTATCTCCATCAATTTCTGCTTTTGTTCAACCCTTTACAGTTTCTTCAGTTAACAATAACACTTGATGGTTCATGGATGAGTAAACTTGCAGTCTGCTTTGCCGGCGATGTTTCTTGCTTTGCTTTTGGCCACAAGGTTAAAGTGTCATCTTAAAAACACCCAAATTTCCAAGGCAGTACATGATACGAACTAATTAACACATAAAACATACTGCCTCCGTCCCATACTGTAAGACGCTTTTTGGCACTAGTGTAGTGTCAAAAAACATCTTATATTATGGGACAGAGGGAGTAAATCATTTTGTGAAACAAGGAATTCATTTTATGAGAAGGGGCGATTAAAACAGAACACGCAAAACAAAGATCATTTAGCAAACCAACTCCAACCAGCCAGACAGTAGCAACTAAATAAGTAGGTTCATCAAACAAAGGTCCATAGATACATTAATACTTTAGTCTACTGGCAATACAGTTCCAGTTGACCATAAAATGTGTGTGCAGCATTTCTCGACTGCCAAATAGAACACACTTGATAACATAGGAGTTACACAGCTAACACAAACTGTCGAGGTGTATGTATACTCTTGATTAGCACAAAACATGGCATGCGCAAATACAGTCAGCAATGCAATTTGGGAGACCTTCAGGCCGTTGATGAACCCGGCAAATGAATCCCCATGCCCAATATGTTCTTAAGCAAGGCCAGCTGACTCTTTCTCTGCACATATATGCCCTTCCGTGCCGTGTGCTTACAGTACTCGCACACTGGCTTCTCATACATGTATACGTCCTCCAGGGCTGCCGATGCTTTCATGACACTTTCAACGCAATTCACAATCTTCTCCTCGCACTGAAACCCAAATACCCTGAGCACAGACAAATTGTGGTGCTTGAAATCAGATGCAGGTGCTCTCCATAATACGTGCGCATCCTTCTTGTCCTCGCTGAACCCATACTGCCTCCTCTGCTCCCCATCCACTATCATTTCACATCGATGATCCCACACCTGCATTTTGGAAGCAAAATTTACAAATGAAAGAAAAAAAAAACTTATGTGATTACTCAAACATTTTAATGCGCTCAGGAAGCTTGAGATGAGAATTTTCCACTACAAGTTGAACGGGCGGCGGAAAGGGGAATTGTTTGGAGATTAGATGTACAAAACTTTGCCTTGATGCATAGCTCCTGAAGGGACGGTGCACCTTGGAGAATGAACAATGTCCAAGTCAGATCACATTCTTCAGAAATGTGGGTCAAAGTCACATGCCTTAATTTGTCGAACACATGCAACAATTGAGTTGGTTCTTCTGGCTTAATCCAGATCTGCAGAAGACAAAAATATGGTTGTTAACCTAAAGAACAGAACGTAACGCTGGCGCGAAGAGGGAAACTTATAGATGACTACAAGACTACTATCGCCTTCACTAACATTTTCACACAGAAAGTTTAAATTCAGTTGGCTTATGGTGGCTTTGCCAAGGAACTCACTTAACCTGAGCACCTTATCCCGTAGACGAGCCATATGAGTGATGCTCAGTGTCTGGAGCAGTGGGACATAATCTAAAGACAAAGGATCATGCTCACTGACCCACCAAGAAAAAGTCAGCATTGTTAGCTTTGGCAGCCACTTAAAATCAACCCTCTCAAAATTACACCTGACTAGCTCGAGTTCACGGAGTAGTGGGTGTGACACTTGTAGCAAAGACAGGAACCCCATGTCGCAGTTAAACAGGCGTAGGAACTCCAGTCGCTTGCATATGCTGAAAATTTTCTAGCTGGAGTCGTGCAAGACCACTGAATGCGTTTGGACAGGCGTCAAGAAATGACTTGAACTGTTTCCCTTAAGTGAGAACATCATCATTTGTGCATCGTTTGCCTTCCTTCGTTGTAAAGAGAGATAACTCCGCTGACCCAACCTTCTCCGTTACCATGATGTTGGCAACAGTCTGGCCAATACTGAGAGTTCCATCGCCCAAGCAGAATCACACACACAGGAGGTTAATGGTGCATAGACTTGTAGTCCTGCTTTCCAGCATGATACGTCTGGCGAGGATTCTGGTTCTGGCAGCATCTGTGATGTCAATTCGCCCTACAATATCGAGCAACACGCCATCAGGCAAAAATACTGAGCCGGTCCAATTGATCTTCTTCCTCTGCCTGCATTTAGCATGGAATAAAATCGGAGTTTGATTTCTTATAGTCTCCTGGATGCTATGTTTATACATGTTACCAAAAAATATGTAGTATTTTTTGCTGATTTCCAACAACAAAACTGCAATTATGCTATTTTCCGCTCACACAAGATGCAATTTTTACCACTCGTTTCTGAACCATTCCTACTTTGTATCTGCAAGAGGATTTAGATGAAGAACTGTCTCAGGGGAAAATAAAATATCAACAGGATAAGTAAATCACCAGATTGGCTAGAGGGAACCATCGGTTATAGCTGCTGAAGAAAAGTCCACCTTTCAACCCCGAACTAACCGCTCGGTTTGATTTACAACTCTCATCTTTGAAACCGGACGTATTGCATCCTCAACTTGCAACAAAGTTTAAAAGACAACCCTGGTCTTGTTTGTTAGTAGCAAGCCGTGCCTGTGATGGCAGCGTTCGCGTCAGGTGCACCAGGGGCGTGCACGGGCGCGCATCGGGCGAGTCGGACGCGGCCGGCTCGGTGGCGTGGGTGCATGTAGGTGTGTGGGTTGATCGTGTAGTGATCCGAGTTGTAGGGCGTGCATGCATCGGAGTCGATCTCCAGCCTGCCGCGTACGTAGCGTAGACGAGCTGCATGCAGTAGAGGCCGTTGTGATCCGTTGGAGCCGGCCACGCAGCGCACGTACGAGCGCGTCGTGGGTGCAGGCAGGCGAGGGCATGCGGATCGGGCGTGCCGGCCAGAGTGGAGGGCGTGGTGTTGCGTATGCATGCGCGTATAAATCCCTCCCACTGTAAACTGGTTCGGATGCGTTGGTTAGCCATGTATCCAGTTTGAGAGTTTGGTGCTCGGGAATAGTAAAAACGGGGCTGTGTTCAGCCGGGTGAAAATTCCAGTGTATCCTATATACCTTCTTCTACCTCTAGTTTTGAGTGAGAGAGGGACTTTTACATCTAGTTTTGAGTGAGAGAGGGAGAGGTTGTTTTTGTGTGGCCAAGCGGTTTTGACCAAGTCAAAGCTTAGTCAGCGCCGAGTCAGCAGCCAACTCACACATGCAGCATCTAAACCTATCCCCTCCTCTGTCTCGATTAGTCCACCCCGAACCCCTACAGTCCCTGTCGCCGCCGCCGCGGACGCCTCCACGTCTCCACTGCCATCGCCACCACCACCTCCGCTGCCGGCGACCAGAGACCGGCGACGCTGCTACACCGCCCCCACACGTTTTACCAGCAAGCCATCTCAAGCCCCGAGCCGCTCCACACCACCAGAGCCGACGCACCCTCGAGAGAGTTGCAGGAGTATGCCGCGGGAGAGCATGCTAGAGCGGGCGCGTCCGAGGAAGCAAGCACGGGATGCTAGTGTTGCGGCAGCTGCGCCGGTGAGGACTCACGGCGGAGCAGACCGGCGGCGCTAGGCCAGGGATGGTTCCAAGTCCAACCTCCAAGAATCAAGCATAGCACCCAGCGGCACACACTGCACGCATGCATGTATGTACCTCGCTGTTGTTTCGTTGGAGCTGGTGGAACTGCCCACGGTCTTTGCACTTGCTCACGAGCTGACTTTGAGGCCGCATGGGCCGCTGCCACGCAGCTGGTGCCGCTCGACACAGGGGAAGGTGAGCGCCGTATCTCAGCCCAGGTGAGAGTGAGAGAGAGCTCGTCCAGCGCGGGCCCAGAGGACGGCGATGCAGGGCGCTGCGCGTGGGGGTGGTGTGGCGGAGTCACCGGTCGCTGGTAGCCGGCGTCGGCGGTGCTGCCGGGGGCGGAGCTGGTTGGCGGTTGGAGCGTCCCAGCGACGGGGGCGGGGACTGCGGTCGGGACTCGGGACTGAATGGAGGGAGAGAGGGGTAAGTTGAGAGATACTGCATGCGTGAGTTGGCTACTCAGACCCTGTTTAGTTCATAAGTGGATTTTTTCTAGTTCCAACTAAAAAGTCTTTAATCTCTAAAAAATCCCTTTCTGTTTGTTTTCAGGGACAAAAAAGTCCCTAGTCCCTCTCTAGAGGTTATTAAATGACCATGTTACCTCTAGTATATAAAAAAATAATAACCAAATAACACCATGAGGTGATGGGCCAATGGGTGCATAGAGGGGCATTGATGAAAAAGTCTCAAAAGGTCTCAAAAAAGACTCTTCTTGAAAGTCTTCTTCATTTAGTCCTAAAAAGCAACTTTTAGTCCCTAGTAGTCCATCCTGTTTGGTTAAAAGGTCTCTAAGAGGAACTTTTTCTAGTCCCTACACCAAAAAGTCCCTGGAAACAAACACCCCCTCAGTCATCGTGGAGTAAGTTTTGACTTTGGTCAAAACCGGTTGACTAAACCAAAAACAAAGACTAGGTTTGTCATTTAAACTTTGTTGTAAGTTGAGGGTGCAATATGTTCGGTTTCAAAGATAAGAGTTGTAAATCGAACCGATTAGTTAGTTCGGGGTTGAAATATGGACTTTTCTCTAGCTGCCGAGGGCCTTGATGGATGGTCCGGCAGCTGGTCGCCGGCGAAGAGATCTCGACATTGCCCGAGTTGCTGATGGCGGTCACTCTAAACTTGATGTCGATGGACCTATTGATCGTCTTTCTCTTAAAACTGGCGGGTACCGATGGCAACTCGAAGACTGAATTCGAAAGAAGGCATGTTTCTGATTGTAGCCCGAAAAGGAGCATTGCTTCACAAGAGCAACTTTAGCAGACCCTGCAAAATCCTGACCCGCAAAACGCGTTTGCGGTTTGACGAAGATCCCGCTTGCGGGTCAACAACGAGCCCGGCCGAACAGAAACCGTAGATGAAACTGCATAATTAAAAAAAACAGTTTCGCGGAAGAAATTGCACCATACTAGTTCATCACATCCTACATATATTTACATGATCAAACACTACAAACACTAGCTCATACTACATACTACATCAGTACTAGTACTAGAGGGGGTGGGGATCTCACGGCGGCGAGCTCGCGGCCATGGACGACGCCGTGGACGAGCTCAATCCTCCTCGCTGGAGCTGCCGAGGTCGATGTACTTCTCCCGCTGTTCCTCGTGGATGCGCCGCCACTCGTCGTCCTTCTCCTTGGCGGCGAGGTTGGCCGCGACCGCCTGCCGGAACACGAGATCTTCGAGCTCCTCATGGTGGCGTTGGCGCTCTGCCTCCTCGAGCAAGCTCCGCTCGGCAATGGCGGCCGGGACCGCGTCGACATCGGCGACGTAGTCCTCTGGCCCGACAACTCCACGGCGGCCGAGCTCCTCGGACTCCCCGGGTTCCTACTTGACGGGGAGGAACTCGATCTCATCCGGCTCCTCCGACCACTCCCTCTTCACAGGGAGAAGGCCAGCGTCGGAAGAGGAGGAGCTCCCGGCGTACGAAGATCTCGCCGCGGAGGACGAGCCCACGACAGAGGACGGGGTACGGCCGTGCCGATGGTCGTACTCGTCTGTCTCGCTGACGCGGAGCTCGGCGGCAGCGAGAGGCCACGGTTGGTCCACTTCCTCGCGCCATCTGACCGGACGCGCCGCTCGCGCTTGGGGTCGCTGCCGCCGCCGGATCTGCTCGCGGAGCCGCGTCCGCAGCTCCACATGCGTCCCCACATGGCAGTTGTGTTGGGGAACGTAGTAATTTTAAAAAATTCCTACGCACACGCAAGATCAATGGTGATGCATAGCAACGAGAGGGGAGAGTGTTGTCTACGTACCCTCGTGGACCATTCGCGGAAGCATAATATCAACGCGGTTGATGTAGTCGTACGTCTTCACGATCCGACCGATCCAAGTACCGAAAGCACGACACCTCCGAGTTCTGCACACGTTCGGCTCGGTGACGTCCTCGCCTTCTCGATCCAGCAAGAGGGGCGAAGTAGTAAATGAGTTCCGGCAGCACGACGGCATGGTGACAGTGTTGGTGAAGAATAATTTCCACAGGGCTTCGCCTAAGCACTACGAAAACTATGACGGAGGATAAACTAGAGGGGACGGGGTTGCCGGCACACGGCTTGGTGTTTCTTGATGTGTCTTGGGTGCTAGCCCTGCCCCTCTATTTATATGTTGAGCCTTGGGGTCGAAACTTGGAGTAAAAGCCTCCACAAAGTCGGTTTCACCCGAAAGGCAAGAGTCCTTCTCGGACTCCAGGGCCAGACGCCAGGGTTCCCGGCGTCTGGCCCCAGACGCCAGGGACCCTGGCGTCTGGCCCCTGGACTCCGCAAAACTTCCTTTTGCGCTTTCCAAAAACCTCGTGGGCTTTCCCCTTTAGTCCAGACAAAATGTTCTCGTGCCCAAACATTTCGGGAAACATCTGAAACCCCTTCCGGTGAATTCCGGAACCCTTCAGGAGATCAAACACTACTATCCACATATCAATATTTACTTCCGGACCATTCCGGAGTTCCTCGTCATATCCGTGATCTCATCCGAAACTCCGAACAACATTCGGTCACCAACATACATAACTCATAGTACTATATCGTCAACGAACGTTAAGCGTGCGGACCCTATGGGTTCGAGAACTATATAGACATGACCGAGACACCTCTCTGGTCAATAACCAATAGCGGGACCTGGATGCCCATATTGGCTCCTACATATTCTACGAAGATCTTTATCGGTCAGACCGCATAACAACATACGTTGTTCCCTTTGTCATCGGTATGTTACTTGCCCGAGATTCGATCGTCGGTATCTCAATACCTAGTTCAATCTCGTTACCGGCAAGTCTCTTCACTCGTTCCGTAATACATCATCCCGCAACTAACTCATTAGTTGCAATGCTTGCAAGGCTTATAGTGATGTGCATTACCGAGTGGGCCCAGAGATACCTCTCCGACAATCGGAGTGACAAATCCTAATCTCGAAACACGCCAACCCAACAAGTACCTTCGGAGACACCTGTAGAGCACCTTTATAATCACCCAGTTACATTGTGACGTTTGGTGGCACACAAAGTGTTCCTCCGGTAAACGGGAGTTGCATAATCTCATAGTCATAGGAACATGTATAAGTCATGAAGAAAACAATAGCAACAAACTAAACGATCAAGTGATAAGCTAACGAAATGGGTCAAGTCAATCACATCATTCTCCTAATGATGTGATCCCGTTAATCAAATGACAACTCATGTCTATGGTTAGGAAACTTAACCATCTTTGATCAACGAGCTAGTCAAGTAGAGGCATACTAGTGACACACTGTTTGTCTATGTATTCACACATGTATTATGTTTCCGGTTAATACAATTCTAGCATGAATAATAAACATTTATCATGATATAAGAAAATAAATAATAACTTTATTATTGCCTCTAGGGCATATTTCCTTCAGTCTCCCACTTGCACTAGAGTCAATAATCTAGATCACATCGCCATGTGATTTAACATCAATAGTTCACATCTTTATGTGGTTAACACCCATAGTTCACATCGACATGTGACCAAAACCCAAAGGGTTTACTGGAGTCAGTAATCTAGTTCACATCGCTATGTGATTAACACCCAAAGAGTACTAAGGTGTGATCATGTTTTGCTTGTGAGATAATTTTAGTCAATGGGTCTGTCACATTCAGATCCGTAAGTATTTTGCAAAGTTCTATGTCTACAAAGCTCTGCACGGAGCTACTCTAGCTAATAGCTCACACTTTCAATATGTATCTAGATCGAGACTTAGAGTCATCCAGATCGGTGTCAAAGCTTGCATCGATGTAACTCTTTACGACGAACTCTTTTATCACCTCCATAATCGAGAAATATTTCCTTAGTCCTCTAAGGATAATTTTGACCGCTGTCCAGTGATCTACTCCTAGATCACTATTGTACTCCCTTGCTAGAAAGATGCTTGATACGTCTCCAACGTATCTACAATTTTTGATTGCTCCATGCTATATTATCTACTGTTTTGGACTATATTGGGCTTTATTTTTCACTTTTATATTATATTTGGGACTAACCTATTAACTGGAGGCCCAGCCCAGAATTGCTGTTTTTTTGCCTATTTCAGTGTTTCGAAGAAGCGGAATATCAAACGTAGTCCAAACGGAATAAAATCTTCGGGAACGTGATTTTCTCACCGAACGTGATCCAGGAGACTTGGACCCTACTCCAAGGAGTCAAAGAGGAGGTCACGAGGGTGGGGGGCGCCCCCCTGCCTCGTGGGGCCCCCGTGGTTCCTCCGACGTACTTCCTGCACCCATATATATCGTCGTACCCTAAAACTTCCAGAATGGAGATTAGATCGGGAGTTCCGCCGCCAGAAGCCTCCGTAGCCACCGAAAACCAATCTAGACCCGTTCCGGCACCCTGCCGGAGGGGGCAATCCTTCTCCGGTGGCCATCTTCATATCATCCCGGCGCTCTCCATGACAAGGAGGGAGTAGTTCTCCCTCGGGGCTGAGGGTATGTACCAATAGCTATGTGTTTGATCTCTCTCTCTCTCTCTCTCTCTCGTGTTCTTGAGATGATACGATCTTGATGTATCGCGAGCTTTGCTATTATAGTTGGATCCTATGTTTCTCCTCCCCCTCTTCTCTCTTGTAATGAATTGAGTTTCCCCTTTGAAGTAATCTTATCGGATTGAGTCTTTAAAGATTTGAGAACACTTGATGTATGTCTTGCCGTGGATATCTGTGGTGACAATGGGATATCACGTGATTCACTTGATGTATGTTTTGGTGATCAACTTGCGGGTTCCGCCCATGAACCTATGCATAGGAGTTGGCACACGTTTTCGTCGTGATTCTCCGGTAGGAACTTTGGGGCACTCTTTGAGGTCCTTTGTGTTGGTTGAATAGATGAATCTGAGATTGTGTGATGCATATCATATAATCATACCCACGGATACTTGAGGTGACATTGGAGTATCTAGGTGACATTAGGGTTTTGGTTGATTTGTGTCTTAAGGTGTTATTCTAGTACGAACTCTAGGGCTGTTTGTGACACTTATAGGAATAGCCCAACGGATTGATTGGAAAGAGTAACTTTGAGGTGGTTTCGTACCCTACCATAATCTCTTCGTTCGTTCTCCGCTATTAGTGACTTTGGAGTGACTCTTTGTTGCATGTTGAGGGATAGTTATGTGATCCAATTATGTCAATATTGTTGAGGGGACTTACACTATATATGAACCCTAGGCTTCCACCGACATACTCCTTCCTCCTATATATACCTACGTACCCCCAAACGATTAGAACAGGAGCCAAAAACCTAATTCCACCGCCGCAACTTTCTGTATCCACGAGATCCCATCTTGGGGCCTGTTCCGGAGCTCCGCCGGAAGAGGGCCGTCATCACGGAGGGCTTCTACATCATCCTAGCCCCTCCGATGAAGTGTGAGTAGTTTACCTCAGACCTTCGGGTCCATAGTTAGTAGCTAGATGGCTTCTTCTCTCTCTTTGAATCTCAATACAAAGTTCTCCCCCTCTCTTGTGGAGATCTATTCGATGTAATCTTCTTTTTGCGGTGTGTTTGTTGAGACCGATGAATTGTGGGTTTATGATCAAGTCTATCTATGAATAATATTTGAATCTTCTCTGAATTCTTTTATGTATGATTGGTTATCTTTGCAAGTCTCTTCGAATTATCCGTTTGGTTTGGCCAACTAGATTGGTAGTTCTTGCCATGGGAGAAGTGCTTAGCTTTGGGTTCGATCTTGCGGTGTCCTTTCCCAGTGACAGAAGGGGCAGCAAGGCGCGTATTGCATCATTGCCATCGAGGATAACAAGATGGGGTTTATTTCATATTGCATGAATTTATCTCTCTACATCATGTCATCTTGCTTAAGGCGTTACTCTGTTTTTAACTTAATACTCTAGATGCATGCTGGATAGCGGTCGATGAGTGGAGTAATAGTAGTAGATGCAGAATCGTTTCGGTCTACTTGTCACGGACGTGATGCCTATATACATGATCATGCCTAGATATTCTCATAACTATGCTCAATTCTGTCAATTGCTCAACAGTAATTTGTTCACCCACCATAGAATACTTATGCTCTTGAGAGAAGCCACTAGTGAAACCTATGGCCCCCGGGTCTATTCTCATCATATCAATCTCCATCACTTTAATCTTGTTTTGCTTTTTTACTTTGCCTTTACTTTTTTACTTTGCATCTTTATATCAAAAATACCAAAAATATTATATCTATCAGATCTCACTCTCGTAAGTGACCATGAAGGGATTGACAACCCCTAATCGCGTTGGTTGCGAGTAGCTATCGTTTTGTGCAGGTACGAGGGACTTGAGCATGGCCTCCTACTGGATTGATACCTTGGTTCTCAAAAACTGAGGGAAATACTTACGCTACTCTGCTGCATCATCCCTTCCTCTTCGGGGAAAACCAACGCAAGCTCAAGACGTAGCAATGCTAAGGTATACAATAGGACTGGTAAACTACATAGCATACTTTATAGAACCTATGACTGAGGCATAGGGAATGACTTATCATTCTCTTTCTATTTTCTGCTGTGGTCGGGTTTTGAGTCTTTACTCAACTTCACACCTGGCAACACAGGCAAGAACTCCTTCTTTGACTGTTCCATTTTGAACTACTTCAAAATCTTGTAAAGGTATGTATTCATTGAAATAACTTATCAAGCGTCTTGATCTATCTCTATAGATCTTGATGCTCAATGTGTAAGCAGCTTCATCGAGGTATTTCTTTGAAAAAATCCTTTCAAACACTCCTTTATGCTTTGTAGAATAATTCTACATTATCTCCGATCAACAATATGTCATTCACATATACTTATCAGAAATGTTGTAGTGCTCCCACTCACCTTTTTGTAAATACAGCCTTCACCGCAAGTCTATATAAAACTATATGCTTTGATCAACTTATCAAAGCGTATATTCCAACTTCGAGATGCTTGCACTAGTCCATAGATGGATCGCTGGAGCTTGCATATTTTGTTAGCACCTTTAGGATTGAAAAAACCTTCTGGTTGCATCATATACAACTCTACTTAAATAAATCCATTAAGGAATGTAGTTTTGTTTATCCATTTGCCAGATTTCATAAAATGCGACAATTGCTAACATGATTCGGACAGACTTAAGCATAGATATGAGTGAGAAACTCTCATCGTAGTCAACACCTTGAACTTGTCGAAAAACCTTTTGCGACAATTCTAGCTTTGTAGATAGTAACACTACTATCAGCGTCCGTCTTCCTCTTGAAGATCCATTTATTCTTAATGACTCACCGATCATCGGACAAGTCAATCAAAGTCCATACTTTGTTCTTATACATGGATCCAATCTCAGATTTCATGGCCTCAAGCCATTTCACAGAATCTGGGCTCATCATCGTTTCCTCATAGTTCGTAGGTTCGTCATGGTCAATTAACATGACCTCCAGAACAGGATTACCGTACCACTCTAGCGCGGATCTTACTCTGGTTGACCTACGAGGTTCGGTAGTAACTTGATCTGAAGTTACATGATCATCATCATTAGCTTCCTCACTAATTGGTGTAGGAGTCACAAAAACAGATTTCTGTGATGATCTACTTTCCAATAAGGGAGCAGGTATAGTTACCTCATCAAGTTCTACTTTCCTCCCACTCACTTCTTTCGAGAGAAACTCCTTCTCTAGAAAGGATCCATCCTCAGCAACGAATGTCTTGTCTTCGGATCTATGATAGAAGGTGTACCCAACTGTCTCCTTTGGGTATCCTATGAAGACACATTTCTCCGATTTGGGTTTGAACTTATCAGGATGAAACTTTTTCTTATAAGCATCGTAACCCCAAATTTTGAGAAACGACAACTTTGGTTTCTTGCCAAACCACTACGGTGTCGTCTCAACGGATTTAGATGGTGCCCTTTTAACGTGAATGCAGCTGTCTCTAATGCATAACCCCAAAAATATAGTGGTTAATCGGTAAGAAACATCATAGATTGCACTATATCCAATAATAGTACGGTTATGACATTCAGGCACACCATTATGCTGTGGTGTTCCAGGTGGCATGAGTAGTGAAACTATTTCACATTGTTTTAACTGAAGGCCAAACTCGTAACTCAAATATTTTACTTCTGCGATTATATCATAGAAACTTTTATTTTTGTTACGATGATTCTCCACTTCACTCTGAAATTCTTTGAACTTTTCAAATGTTTCAGACTTGTGTTTCATCAAGTAGATGTACCCATATCTGCTCAAATCATCTGTAAAGGTCAGAAAATAACGATACCCGCCGCGAGCCTCAACACTCATTAGACTGCATACATCAGTATGTATTATTTCCAATAAGTTAGTTGCTCGCTCCATTGTTCCGGAGAATGGAGTCTTAGTCATCTTGCCCATAAGGCATGGTTCGCAAGCATCAATTGATTCATAATCAAGTGATTCCAAAAGCCCATTAGCATGGAGTTTCTTCGTGCACTTTACACCAATATGACCTAAACGGCAGTGCCACAAATAAGTTGCACTATCATTATTAACTTTGCATCTTTTGGCTTCAATATTATGAATATGTGTATCACTACGATCGAGATCCAATGAACCATTTTCATTGGGTGCATGACCATAGAAGGTTTTATTCATGTAAATAGAACAACAATTATTCTCTAACTTAATTAAATAACCGTTTTGCAATAAACATGATCAAATCATATTCATGCTCAACGCAAACACCAAATAACATTTATTTTGGTTTAACACTAATCCCGAAAGTATAAGGAGTGTGCGATGATGATCATATCAATCTTGGAACCACTTCCAACACACATCGTCACTTCACCCTTAACTAGTCTCTGTTCATTCTGCAACTCCCGTTTCGAGTTACTACTCTTAGCAACTGAACTAGTATCAAATACTGAGGGGTTGCTATAAACACTAGTGAAGTACACATCAATAACATGTATATCAAATATACCTATGTTCACTTTGCCATCCTTCTTATCCGCCAATTACTTGGGTAGTTCCGCTTCCAGTGACCAGTTCCTTTGTAGTAGAAGCACTCAGTTTCAGGCTTAGGTCCAGACTTGGGTTTTTTCACTTGAGCAGCAACTTGCTTGCCGTTCTTCTTGAAGTTCCCCTTTCTTCCCTTTGTCCCTTTACTCGAAACTAGTGGTTTTGTTTACCATCAACACTTGATGTTTTTCTTGATTTCTACCTTCGTCGATTTCAGCATCATGAAGAGCTTGGGAATCGTTTCTGTTATCCCTTGCATATTATAGTTCATCATGAAGTTTTACTAACTTGGTGATGGTGACTAGAGAATTCTGTCAATCACTATTTTATCTGGAAGATTAACTCCCACTTGATTCAAGCGATTGTAGTACCCAGACAATCTAAGCACATACTCACTGCATGAGCTATTCTCCTCCATCTTTTAGCTATAGAACTTGTTGGAGACTTCATACACTACAAAAAAAGACACATCCGTGACATTTTGGGCCGAACGAATTTTTTTCTGTCATACATATGACACTTCTATGACGATAATTGTGACAAAACCTGGTATCATCATAGATGTGGTGGGCTCCTACTTCTATGACAAAAATCATGACAGAAAATGGGCTTTTCGTCCTGGGCGGGCCGGAGACGCAGCTGCATGACATTCTTTGGGCCGTCCATGACGGAAAAAACCGTGGTAGAAGCGAGGGGGAGGAAAATTTCGGGGAGTTCCCGGTTACGGTGGGAGGTCGGGGGGCGAGCGATGCGCGTTTCTCTCGTACACGTACGCGCGTGTGTGCGAGGCGTTGGCTCTAACTGAACCCGAGCGAGGCGTTGGGCTCTAACTGAACCCGAGCGATTTCACTGCAGGTTAAGCATTACTGAACCCGAGCGATCGATCGATGGCTATTAACTGAACCCGATCGAGCGATTCCTTCGCTACTGCTGCTAACTGAAGCCGATCGATGGGATGAACAGTGAGCGTTGCGGGGGGGTGGGGTGGGGGGGGGGGGGGGGATGAACAGTGAGTGGTGGCGTTGCCTCTGGATGAACAGGACCCCGTGGTGTGGTGGAGGGCTGGATGAACAGTAGACGGTGGATGGGTGCCCGTGGAGGGGTGGATGAACAGGACCCCGTGGTGTGGAGGGTTGGATGAACAGTAGACGGTGGAGGGGTGGTTTAACAGGACCCCGTGGTGTGGAGGGCTGGATGAACAGTAGACGGTGGAGGAGTGCCCGTGGAGGGGTGGTTGAACAGGACCCTGTGGTGTGGAGGGCTGGATGAACAGTAGACGGTGGAGGGGTGGTTGAACAGTAGCCGGTGGAGTAGCGCGTGGTGGAGGCTGGATGAACAGGAGCCCGTGGAGGCTGGAGGAGGTCGACGGTGGAGATGAACAGTATCCCGTGGAGTCCTGTTTTGCGGTACGCCACACCTCTTCCGATGAACAGGACCCCCATTTCGACCGTAGCGCTCCAACACAAGTCCGTTTCGTCCGTTTTGTGGTACGCCACACCCCTCCTGATCAACAGGACCCCAGTTTCGACCGTAGGAGGTCCGTTTCCTCCATTTGCGGTATGCCAGACCCCTCCCGATGAACAGGATCCCGTTTCGAACGTGGCCGGTCGAACACAAGGCTGTTTCCTCCGTTCTGCGGTACGCCAGGCCTCGTTTCCATCGCCTGTTCCGTCCAAGCCCTCCCGATGAACACGACGCATTCCGTTGCCTCCCCATGAACACGACGCATTCCGTTGCCTCCCCATGAACACGACGACAACGCTGTTTCTCCGTTCCGACCCAGTCATGTACACGAGCCCTGGCTGTACGTATGCGCGAGTAGACGTTCGAGACCCCGCCCGTATGTACACATACGTGGCCGTATTTTCTTTCTTGCACCCTGGCCGCTGTACGTACGTGTACATGCTACGTGCACGCCTCTACTACGACACGTGCGCGCCTCTACATCGACCAGTATATATGTACGTACACGTTCGCGACCAGAATGACAACGCTACGTACGCTTTGACCAGGTGGGTCCCGACTGTCAGGCACTTCCTTGCGTGCGAAGATGTAGCTGGTGGGTCCCAGCAGTCAGGGGGACGAAATACGGTGGCCCGTCCGGTGGGTCCCCGCTGTCATGTGGAGGAATAATTATTTTGCACGTAATAAGGAGGCACTTCCTTGCTGCGGCCGTGGACCTAGCTGTCAGCCTATCCACGTACAGTCCTTGTCCGATGGAAGCCGTTCCTTGACCACGTTAACCACGCCGCGCCGAGAGCACCAGGGCGGTGGAGGACGGCGAGGCCTAGGAAGGGGACGACGCGGAGCCAGGGAAGATGCGGCAGTGGATGCCCATGCGTAGAGGAGTACAAGGGTTCACTGGTTCACTGCGGTGTGAGGTTGTCGTTGCCGCAGAATAACAGGGGGTGTGGGTGAGTAGAGGGATGGCCTGGCCAGCGGTGAGAGTGGTAGGGGGCGGTGCGGCCTCCGCCGCATCGCAGCCGGCCACGGGAGGCAGGAGCACGAGGCATGACCGGCGCTGGTTTGGGCGGCTAGAGCAAGAAGACCAGAGGTTGAAGAAGCACTACGGCCGTTGGATGGACATCGTTCGATCACTGGAGCTAGAATCGTGCATATTGACTAAGTTGATAAAGCCCTCCGTCCCCGTCAACTTAGTAGGCCCACAAGTTAGCCTCCCACCAAGGTGGGTCCCAGCTAGCAGGGGGGTATTCATTTTTTTGAGCGTAATAAGGAGGCACTTCCTTGCGTGCGAAGATATAGCTGGTGGGTCTGAGCTGTCAGCGGCGGTAACGTTTTTTTCGCGAAATACAGAGGCCCTTTCGGTGGGTCCCTGATGTCAGGTGGAGAAATCATTATTTTTCGCGTAATAAGGAGGCATTTCCTTGCGTGCGGCCGTGGACCTAGCTGTCGGCCTCTCCACGTACAGTCCACTTCAGATGCATGTCGGTCGTTGACCACGTTGACCAGGCCACGCCGAGAGCACCAGGACGGTGGACGACGGCGAGGCCTAGGAAGGGAATGACACGGAGGCAGGGAAGACTCGGCAGTTGTTTCCCACGTGGAGGGGAGTACGACTGTACGAGGGTTTACTGGTTCATCTGCCATCGCCGGAGAATAACAGCAGGTGTGGGTGAGTAGAGGGATGGCTAGGCCAGTGATGGGAGTACGGTGGGGCGGTGAGGCCTGCGTGGCAGCACAGCCGGCCGCGGGGAGGAGGGAGCAGGCAGTCCCGCCGGCGCTTGTTTGAGCGGCTGGAGCAGGAAGAGCATAGATTGAAGAAGCACGACGGCTGTTCAATGGACATCCAACAATCACTGCTTGTGTGTCAACCTTTTTTTAGGAAAGCCTAAAATCTGTGGAAAATAGCATACATCCCATCTGCCATTATTTCTAATAATTTACAGCGCATTTGCTAATTCTTAAGGTTTTTTTTGGATCTCATATTCTTTTTGTTAGCATTACAGCCCATATTGTGGCCACGGTTAAAAAATTAACGAAATTTTGCATATTTCGGTGTGGTCCGAACTGTTTTTAATCCCGAAATTTCAACTCACATTCAAACAGATTTTAAAAATAAATGTATATCAATATAAAATCCAACAAATTCTCCATGCATAAAAATTAATGTAATTTAAAATCTCGAAATGACAAAAAAAGATATTTTAAACTAATTGCCGGTTTGATGTGTTTTAGAAATGTACAGCTCATTTCTCATTACTGATGGGCCATTTTCTTGGCCAGCCGAATGAAGCTCTCTCGTCTTGAAAGATTTGCAGCCCAACAGGCCTGACAAAGCGACTTACTTGGCAAATCACAAAAAATTGGGCTGTGGCCGTGGACCCAGCCGTCAGCCTCTCCACGTACAGTACTCTTCCGATGAAAGTCGGTCATTGACCACATTGACCACGCCGCGCCGAGAGCACCAAGGCGGTGGACGACGGCGAGGCCTAGGAAGGGGACAACGCGGAGCCGGGGAAGACGCGACAGTGGATGCCCACACGGAGAGGAGTACGATGGTTCACTGGTTCGGCTGCGGCGTGAGGCTGCCGTCGCCGCAGAATAACAGGGGGTGTGGGTGAGTAGAGGGATAGCATGGGCCAGCGGTGGGAGTAGTAGGGTGCGGTGAGGCCTCCGCGGCATCACAGCCGGCCACGAGAGGCAGGGGCACGCGGCACGACCGGCGCAGCTTTGGGCGGCTGGAGCAAGAAGACCAGAGGTTGAAGAAGCACTACGGCCGTTGGATGGACATCATACGGTCACTGGAGCTAGAATCGTTCATATTGACTAAGTTGACAAAGCCCTCCATGCTCGTCAACTTAGTAGGCCCACAAGTTAGCCTCCCACCAGGTTGGGTCCCAGCTATCAGGAGGAGTATTCATTTTACTGTGCGTAATAAGGAGGCACTTTCGGTGGGTTCGAACTGACTGCGGGGGGGAACGTTTTTCGCAAAATACGCTGGTCCGTCCGGTGGGTCCCAGCAGTTAGGGGCAAACGTTTTTTCACGAAATACGGTGGCCCGTCCGGTGGGTCCCAGCAGTCAGGGGGAAACGTTTTTTCCGCGAAATACTGGTGGCCCGTCCGGTGGGTCCCTGCTGTCAGGTGGAGAAATAATTATTTTACGCATAATAAGGAGGCACTTCCTTGCGGCTGTCGTGGACCAAGCTGTCAGCCTCTCCACGTACAGTACTCTTCCAATGGAAGTCGGTCGTTGACCACATTAACCACGCCGTGCCGAGAACACCATGGCGGTGGACGACAGCGAGGCCTAGGAAGGGGACGACGCGGAGCCGGGGGAAGACGCGACAGTGGATGCCCACGCGGAGAGGGGTATGAGGGTTCACTGGTTTGGCTGTGATGTGAGGCTACCGTCGCCGCAGAATAACAGGGGGAGTGGGTGAGTGGAGGGATGGTCTGGCCAGCGGTGGGAGTAGTATGGGGACGGTGAGGCCTCCGCGGCAGCACAGCCGGCCACGGGAGGCAGGAGCATGCGGCACGACCGGCGCTACTTTGAGCGGCTGGGGCAAGAAGACCAGAGGTTGAAGAAGCACTACGGCCGTTGGATGGACATCGTTGACCACGCCGCGCCGAGAGCACCAGGGCGGTGGACGACGGTGAGGCCTACGAAGGGAACGACACGGAGCTGGGGAAGACACGGCAGTGGCTGCCCACGCGGTGGAGAGTACGAGGGTTGACTAGTTCGGCTGTCGTCGCCGGAAAATAACAGGAGGTGTGGATGAGTAGAGGGATAGACAGGCCAGGGATGCGAGTATGATGGGGTCGTGAGGCCTTCCCGGTAGCACTGCCGGCCACGGGAGGCGGGAGCAGGCGGTTCCGATGGTGCTGGTTTGGGTGGCTGGGGCAGGAAGATCAGAGACTGAAGAAGCACGATTGTCGTTAGATTGACATCTAACGGTCTGACGCTGGTAGAGTCGATTGTTGACTAAGTTTCTTTTTTGTGAAACCTTGTGTACGCATGAACTTAGTAGGCCCACAAGTCAGCCACCAAATCTGTGGCAGACAACATAAAGCCCATTTGCTATTTTTTATAATTTGCAGCCCATTTGCTAATTCTGAAGTAATTTATTACAACCCATTTTCTGCCCAGGACCACGGTCAAAAAGTCCAACCTTATTTTGCATATTTCGGTGGAGTCCGAACTGTTGTAATCCCGAAATGATAAACATTTTTTAAGAACTTATTGATTTGCCAAAAAAATCGTTTTGTTTTTGTAAGCAAATAAGACGTGGGACAATTTAGTTGGTTTAAGGGAAAACCAGTGGTAAAAAAATCAGCGCTGGGTGGGAAAAACAACAAAAATAAGGATGTAAATATGAAAAGGGAATTTTATGTGTTTTCAATATAATGATACGTGTATATGAACTAGTAAAACTATAGGTAGAGATTAGAAAACGGATGTAGGACATGCATTTCAAGAGGAAAATAGAACTGGGCTGTGTGTTTGATTTGGTAAAAAAATTGCCTACAGATGTTGTAAGACAAAATATAACCAACGCTGGCAGGCCAGAGGCCAGTAGATACCTGCTGGATCTTTGTGCCACGTTGTCGTCATGGGCTGGGCCTGTTAAAAACAAAACAACCCTGGGCAATCTACAGCCTAGTTGAAACTTGCTCGACCTGAAAAAACAATATACGTGCTCAATAAACGAGAGAATTCTGCAAGTACAGACTGATAACTGGGATGCAGCACGGATATTGTTTTTTTATCGTGATAATAAGTGCATGCACTTGTTTCAAAAAAATTGGAGAACTGGGAATTCGAACGGCGGGTGCTTATGCTACCCATCAAATAAAAATCAGGTGCCTGAAAATTCGTTTCGAAACAAATGATTCAGTTTTATATCCACGTCGACCCTCGGCATGATGGTTGGAAGCAAATGCAAGTTCATACCAAAAGATCATTAACAACAATACCAACTTGCGGATGACAAGGTAGTACAACTACCAATACCAAACTAACTTATAATCTTTTTACTCCTGGCCCTAGTGTTCTTCTGGTAGAAAATCTTGCAGAGGACCAGCTCCCGCTCCTTCTCTTGCTCCAGGTCCCCGAGGTGGTACTGGTGCATCACCCAGTTGGTCCTATGCTGGTCGAAGTTCTTGTTGGTGTGCAGCACCAGAACCTTTTTTGCTGCCCGTCTGCCGGCCGTTGACCATCACCGGCAAGGTATTGCCGGTCTTGTGCCACATCGCGTGCATGCCACACTCCGACTGTATCTTGCGACGCGTCCATGCGCCCCTTTTGATCGCCCTGGAATTGCGCTGGAAGAAATGCTTCCTTAGGCCACTCAGTGTGATACCTGCAGTATTGTGGAATACAGGTTTTAGTGTGCCTAGTTGGCATTTTCATAACATCTTTGGCATGTTGCAGTCACTTGTTTCACTTTTTATTAACTGTCAAATTGTAATTGCTTCACCAGGTCTGCGTCTAAAAAAATAGAGCTATAAACAAAGGAATATGTTTGTGCAAGTAGACGGCCGATCGGTGTCTTACCTGGAAGTTTCTCAGGTTGGGTGTAACATATGCCGTGCTCGCTGTCGATGGTTGGTATGAACAAATCGATGAGAGACTGAAATCTCGCGCTGTCAGCACTCACTTTGGCCTCAAGGTGCTCGATCAGCTCCTGATCCGTGGGATCAAACTTGACGCTAGCCGGCAGCACGGACCAATCCTTCTTCGACTTGCATCGGTAATTCCAGTTATATGGTACTCAATGTATGATCAATCGACTGTTTTAAGTGAATGATGAAAGATTTCAACAGATAAGTGGTACTCCAAATCTGAAGTCCAGAATACCCAAACAAGCCGTCGGGATTCTTGTGTCACCTCACGCGCAGCGTGTTGTCACGTCAATTCAATTTGTGGACATGATGAATAATTTAACCAGTCAACAAAGTGCCACGTGACTATGTGGCCGGTCAGTAGGGTGCAATACGGTGCTCTACGATGAGCTAGTGATCGCATAATCGCCGCAAAACTATATATAGTGACCGTAAAGAGCGTACTGTTACATATGTTGACCGCGAGTGTATTTTTCTCATTTCAAATTAAGCCATATTAATCGGAAAGGACACAGTATGGACTACTACTACTAGTACTAGTACTGCTTTGATGTGTCCCGTCAACTCGCCGAACGAGGAGAAGCTTGCTTTCTATGCCTCTCCCTCGCCCACACGCGCGGTGGTTCGCAGGACGAGGAGAGGGTTTTGACTATAGCGCCCTCTCCCTCTCCTCTCCCTCACCCTCGCCCTCGTGGTGGACGTGCAGCAGTTCAATCGGTGTCAGATTGCCAGAAGCATATTGTACTGTAGTATCATCATTGTTGGACCTTCCGAAGAGGCGAAGAGCCAAGTGCAAGGTTCACATGAGTACGAACTGTTGAACCTCCCGAAGAGGCAAAGAGCCAAGCGCAAGGTTTTATAGGAGTTGTCGTCCTAGTAGGAGTGTACTAGTACAACTATAGCGAACGATGCTACTGTATGATGCCGCCACGTCACGTATATCCAAAGCTGTGCCACCTTTTTTCTCAAAGAGCGTGTTGGAGCCCGTGCAACAACCACACAAGTTGCACATACACATAACACATTTACTAGTAATAAATTCTAAAGGACAAATGCCAGTATGCCACACAAGTTCATCTCCAACTCATGTGATAAATTTGTGCACGACTAGTCTACATATATTCACAGCGCTACCATTCACAATTACCGTACTCCACTTACACGTTATAGATGGGCTACATGTCCTCCTCTAGGTTCCAGTCCCAGGTGTTCTTCGTGGATGGCACGATCCATAGCGGTGGGCAACGGGAATCATTGTCGCAGCTTTCTAGTCCGGTTCCACACGATGGAGACTCATCCAAGCTGAAGCGGCATAAATCAGGGATAGCGTGTCCCAGCATGTCGTTCATCCGGCGGTGCGCACTGAAGACACAACCATGCTTCATGAACGGCAGGCCTTCCATGTCGTGCACGGAAGGTGGCATCCGCTTCACAATGGGGTAGCTGTCCCCGATGAAAAGTGAGTACTCTCCAAGAGTGTTCCTCGGCACCCACGTAGCATCACGGGGGTCGAACTCAGCGCCGTTCATCTGGTACACGCGGCATCCCAGATCTGGACACATGGTGACGTACATAGTCAAGGTCCATGCATAATAATGTTGTGCTCAAATGTGGCGGTCAGTAATACTGTGCAACAAATTGTACTACTCCAGTATAGAGGAAGTAAAATAACCGGCTTATTATATATAGCCACTCTTGGCTGCATTAATGAGATAGTAAGACATGGAAAAACAAAAATGGTGGCAGCTAGTGGGTTCAAGTCTTCAAGGGCCTAGCTAGCTATACGCGTCCTCCAAGGTAAAAAGTACTCCTACTAGTACTACAAAGTATACTACTAGTACAACAATGAAAGAGAAGGCGAGAGGGTTAAAAAAATGGAATACCTGGGTAGATGGTGACGGTCCGATCGTGGTAGATTATGTGACCATGTTGCACATCAGTGGTACCATGGGTAATGACTGCTAAGATAGTTGATCCCAATATGCCAAAGTCATCTACAAGGTTCCAGGTTAGACCGAATCGCGGATGCAAATGCACATCCAGGATCGGCGATCTTATTTTGATCGGGGGATGACTGATCCCTGCAAAATAATGGAGTACCGTTAGGGATGCAAATGATGGTTTGTGCATTCCGTTTGTAATCTCCCTGTTGGGGAACGTAGTAATTTCAAAAAAATTCCTACGCACACGCAAGATCATGGTGATGCATAGCAACGAGAGGGGAGAGTGTGATCTACGTACCCTTGTAGATCGACAACGGAAGCGTTTGGTTGATGTAGTCGTACGTCTTCATGGCCCGACCGATCAAGCACCGAACCTACGGCACCTCCGAGTTCTAGCACACGTTCAGCTCGATGACGTTCCCCGAACTCCGATCCAACAAAGTGTCGGGGAAGAGTTCCGTCAGCACGATGGCGTGGTGACGATCTTGATGTACTACTATTGCAGGGCTTCGCCTAAGCACCGCTACAATACGAGGACTATGGTGGCAGGGGTGCCGCACACGCACTAAGAATATGATCACCGTGGATCAACTTGTGTTCCTCTGTGGGGTGCCCCTGCCTCCGTATATAAAGGCTCAAGGGGGGGTGCGGCCGGCCTAGGAGAGACGCGCCAGGAGAGTCCCTACTCCTCTGGGAGTAGATTCCCCCCCCCAATCCTTGGAATAGGATCACGGAGGGGGGAAAAGAGAAGGGGGGCCGGCCCCCTCTCCTTGTCCTATTCGGACCAAGGGAGGGAGGAGGGGGGCGCGGCCCATCTCTGGCTGCCTCTTCTCCTTTTCCACTAAGGGCCCACTAAGGCCATATATCTCCCGGGGGGTTCCGGTAACTTCCCGGTACTCCGGTAAAATCCCGATTTCACACGGGAACACTTTCCGATATCCAAACATAAGGCTTCAATATATCAATCTTTATGTCTCGACCATTTCGAGACTCCTCGTCATGTCCGTGATCACATCCGAGAACTCCGAACAACCTTCAGTACATCAAAAACGTATTAAACTCAATAATATAACTGTCATCGTAACCTTAAGCGTGCGGACCACGGGTTCGAAGAACAATGTAGACATGACGAGACACGTCTCAGGTCAATAACCAATAGCGGGACCTGGATGCCCATATTGGCTCCTACATATTCTACGAAGATCTTTATCGGTCAGACCGCATAACAACATACGTTGTTCCCTTTGTCATCGGTATGTTACTTGCCCGAGATTCGATCGTCGGTATCCAATACCTAGTTCAATCTCGTTACCGGCAAGTCTCTTTACTCGTTCCGTAATACATCATCCCGCAACTAACTCATTAGTTGCAATGCTTGCAAGGCTTAAGTGATGTGCATTACCGAGAGGGCCCAGAGATACCTCTCCGACGATCGGAGTGACAAATCCTAATCTCGAAATACGTCAACCCAACATGTACCTTTGGAGACACCTGTAGAGCACCTTTATAATCACCCAGTTACGTTGTGACGTTTGGTAGCACACAAAGTGTTCCTCCGGCAACGGGAGTTGCATAATCTCATAGTCA
Source organism: Triticum urartu (assembly GCF_003073215.2). Classification (NCBI taxonomy): domain Eukaryota; kingdom Viridiplantae; phylum Streptophyta; class Magnoliopsida; order Poales; family Poaceae; genus Triticum; species Triticum urartu. The sequence goes on from NC_053027.1 coordinate 570,419,153, forward strand.
TAGGAACATGTATAAGTCATGAAGAAAGCAATAGCAACATACTAAACGATCGGGTGCTAAGCTAATGGAATGGGTCATGTCAATCAGATCATTCAACTAATGATGTGATCCCGTTAATCAAATAACAACTCTTTGTCCATGGTTAGGAAACATAACCATCTTTGATTAACGAGCTAGTCAAGTAGAGGCATACTAGTGACACTCTGTTTGTCTATGTATTCACACATGTATTATGTTTCCGGTTAATACAATTCTAGCATGAATAATAAACATTTATCATGATATAAGGAAATAAATAATAACTTTATTATTGCCTCTAGGGCATATTTCCTTCAGTCTCCCACTTGCACTAGAGTCAATAATCTAGATTACACAGTAATGATTCTAACACCCATGGAGCTTTGGTGTTGATCATGTTTTGCTCGTGGAAGAGGCTTAGTCAACGGGTCTGCTACATTCAGCTCCGTATGTATCTTGCAAATCTCTATGTCTCCCACCTGGACTAGATCCCGGATGAAATTGAAGCGTGTCTTGATGTGTTTGGTCCTCTTGTGAAATCTGGATTCCTTTGCCAAGGCAATTGCACCAGTATTGTCACAAAAGATTTTTATTAGACCCGATGCACTAGGTATGACACCTAGATCGGATATGAACTCCGTCATCCAGACTCCTTCATTTGCTGCTTCCGAAGCAGCTATGTACTCCGCTTCACATGTAGATCCCGCCACGACGCTTTGTTTAGAACTGCACCAACTGACAGCTCCACCGTTTAATGTAAACACGTATCCGGTTTGCGATTTAGAATCGTCCGGATCAGTGTCAAAGCTTGCATCAACGTAACCGTTTACGATGAGCTCTTTGTCACCTCCATATACGAGAAACATATCCTTAGTCCTTTTCAGGTATTTCAGGATGTTCTTGACCGCTGTCCAGTGATCCACTCCTGGATTACTTTGGTACCTCCCTGCTAAACTTATAGCAAGGCACACATCAGGTCTGGTACATAGCATTGCATACATGATAGAGCCTATGGCTGAAGCATAGGGAACATCTTTCATTTTCTCTCTATCTTCTGCAGTGGTCGGGCATTGAGTCTGACTCAACTTCACACCTTGTAACACAGGAAAGAACCCTTTCTTTGCTTGATCCATTTTGAACTTCTTCAAAATCTTGTCAAGGTATGTGCTTTGTGAAAGTCCAATTAAGCGTCTTGATCTATCTCTATAGATCTTTATGCCTAATATGTAAATAGCTTCACCGAGGTCTTTCATTGAAAAACTCTTATTCAAGTATCCCTTTATGCTATCCAGAAATTCTATATCATTTCCAATCAGTAATATGTCATCCACATATAATATCAGAAATGCTACAGAGCTCCCACTCACTTTGTTGTAAATACAGGCTTCTTCGAAAGTCTGTATAAAACCAAATGCTTTGATCACACTATCAAAGTGTTTATTCCAACTCCGAGAGGCTTGCACCAGTCCATAAATGGATCGCTGGAGCTTGCACACTTTGTTAGCTCCCTTTGGATCGATAAAACCTTCCGGTTGCATCATATACAACTCTTCTTCCAGAAATCCATTCAGGAATGCAGTTTTGACATCCATCTGCCAAATTTCATAATTATAAAATGCGGCAATTGCTAACATGATTCGGGCAGACTTAAGCATCGCTACGGGTGAGAAGGTCTCATCGTAGTCAACCCCTTGAACTTGTCAAAAACCTTTTGCGACAAGTCGAGATTTGTAGACAGTAATATTACCGTCAGCGTCAGTCTTCTTCTTGAAGATCCATTTATTCTCAATTGCTTGCCGATCATCGGGCAAGTCAACCAAAGTCCATACTTTGTTCTCATACATGGATCCCATCTCAGATTTCATGGCTTCAAGCCATTTTTCGGAATCTGGGCTCACCATCGCTTCTTCATAGTTCGTAGGTTCATCATGATCTAGTAGCATGATTTCCAGAACAGGATTATCGTACCACTCTGGCGCGGATCTTACTCTGGTTGATCTACGAGGTTCAGTAGTATCTTGTTCTGAAGTTTCATGATCATTATCATTAGCTTCCTCACTAATTGGTGTAGGTGTCGCAGAAACAGGTTTCTGTGATGTACTACTTTCCAATAATGGAGCAGGTACAGTTACCTCGTCAAGTTCTACTTTCCTCCCACTCACTTCTTTCGAGAGAAACTCCTTCTCTAGAAAGGATCCATTCTTAGCAACGAATATCTTACCTTCAGATCTGTGATAGAAGGTGTATCCAACAGTCTCCTTTGGGTATCCTATGAAGACACATTTCTCCGATTTGGATTCGAGCTTATCAGGTTGAAGCTTTTTCACATAAGCATCGCAACCCCAAACTTTCAGAAACGACAACTTTGGTTTCTTACCAAACCATAGTTCATAAGGCGTCGTCTCAACGGATTTTGATGGTGCCCTATTTAACGTGAATGCGGCCGTCTCTAAAGCATAACCCCAAAACGATAGCGGTAATTCAGTAAGAGTCATCATGGATCGCACCATATCTAGTAAAGTACGATTACGACGTTCGGACACACCATTACGCTGTGGTGTTCCGGGTGGCGTGAGTTGCGAAACTATTCCGCATTGCTTCAAATGTATACCAAACTCGTAACTCAAATATTCTCCTCCACGATCAGATCATAGAAACTTTATTTTCTTGTTACGATGATTTTCAACTTCACTCTGAAATTCTTTGAACTTTTCAAATGTTTCAGACTTATGTTTCATTAAGTAGATATACCCATATTTGCTTAAGTCATCTGTGAAGGTGAGAAAATAACGATATCCGCCACGAGCCTCAATATTCATCGGACCACATACATCTATATGTATGATTTCCAACAGATTTGTTGCTCTCTCCATAGTGCCAGAGAACGGTGTTTTAGTCATCTTTCCCATGAGGCACGGTTCGCAAGTACCAAGTGATTCATAATCAAGTGGTTCCAAAAGTCCATCAGTATGTAGTTTCTTCATGCGCTTTATACCGATATGACCTAAACGGCAGTGCCACAAATAAGTTGCACTATCATTATCAACTCTGCATCTTTTGGCTTCAACATTATGAATATGTGTGTTACTATTATCGAGATTCATCAAAAATAGACCACTCTTTAAAGGTTCATGACCATAAAAGATATTACTCATATAAATAGAACAACCATTATTCTCTGATTTAAATGAATAACCGTCTCGCATTAAACAAGATCCATATATAATGTTCATGCTCAACGCTGGCACCAAATAACAATTATTTAGGTCTAATATTAATCCCGAAGGTAGATGTAGAGGTAGCGTGCCGACCGCGATCACATCGACTTTGGAACCGTTTCCCACGCGCATCGTCACCTCGTCCTTTCCCAGTGTTCTCTTAATCCGTAGTCCCTGTTTCGAGTTGCAAATATTAGCAACAGAACCAGTATCAAATACCCAGGTGCTACTGCGAGCTCTAGTAAGGTACACATCAATAACATGTATATCACATATACCTTTGTTCACCTTGCCATCCTTCTTATCCGCCAAATACTTGGGGCAGTTCCGCTTCCAGTGACCAGTCTGCTTGCAGTAGAAGCACTCAGTTTCAGGCTTAGGTCCAGACTTGGGTTTCTTCTCTTGAGCAGCAACTTGCTTGCTATTCTTCTTGAAGTTCCCCTTCTTCTTCCCTTTGCCCTTTTTTCTTGAAACTAGTGGTCTTGTTGACCATCAACACTTGATGCTCCTTTTTGATCTCTACCTCCGCAGCTTTCAGCATTGCGAAGAGCTCGGGAATAGTCTTATTCATCCCTTGCATATTATAGTTCATCACGAAGCTCTTGTAGCTTGGTGGCAGTGATTGGAGAATTCTGTCAATGACGCAATCATCTGGAACATTAACTCCCAATTGAATCAAGTGATTATTATACCCAGACATTTTGAGTATATGCTCACTGACAGAATTGTTCTCCTCCATCTTGCAGCTATAGAACTTATTGGAGACTTCATATCTCTCAATCCGGGCATTTGCTTGAAATATTAACTTCAACTCCTGGAACATCTCATATGCTCCATGACGTTCAAAACATCGTTGAAGTCCCGATTCTAAGCCGTAAAGCATGGCACACTGAACTATCGAGTAGTCATCAGCTTTGCTCTGCCGGACGTTCATAACATCTGGTGTTGCTCCAGCAGCAGGCCTGGCACCCAGCGGTGCTTCCAGGACGTAATTCTTCTGTGCAGCAATGAGGATAATCCTCAAGTTACGGACCCAGTCCGTGTAATTGCTACCATCATCTTTCAACTTTGCTTTCTCAAGGAACGCATTAAAATTCAATGGAACAACAGCACGGGCCATCTATCTACAATCAAACATACATAAGCAAGATACTATCAGGTACTAAGTTCATGATAAATTTAAGTTCAATTAATCATATTACTTAAGAACTCCCACTTAGATAGACATCCCTCTAATCCTCTAAGTGATCACGTGATCCAAATCAACTAAACCATAACCGATCATCACGTGAAATGGAGTACTTTTCAATGGTGAACATCACTATGTTGATTATATCTACTATATGACTCACGCTCGATCTTTCGATCTCAGTGTTCCGAGGCCATATCTGCATATGCTAGGCTCGTCAAGTTTAACCTGAGTATTCTGCGTGTGCAAAACTGGCTTGCACCCGTTGTAGATGGACGTAGAGCTTATCACACCCGATCATCACGTGGTGTCTGGGCACGACGAACTTTGGCAACGGTGCATGCTCAGGGAGAGCACTTTTATCTTGATAATTTAGTGAGAGATCATCTTATAATGCTACCGTCAATCAAAGCAAGATAAGATGCATAAAAGATAAACATCACATGCAATCAATATAAGTGATATGATATGGCCATCATCATCTTGTGCTTGTGATCTCCATCTCCGAAGCACCGTCATGATCACCATCATTACCGGCGCGACACCTTGATCTCCATCATAGCATCGTTGTCGTCTCGCCAATCTTATGCTTCCACGACTATCGCTACCGCTTAGTGATAAAGTAAAGCATTACAACGCGATTGCATTGCATACAATAAAGCGACAACCATATGGCTCCTGCCAGTTGCCGATAACTCGGTTACAAAACATGATCATCTCATATAATAAAATTTAGCATCATGTCTTGACCATATCACATCACAACATGCCCTGCAAAAACAAGTTAGACGTCCTCTACTTTGTTGTTGCAAGTTTTACGTGGCTGCTACGGGCTTAAGCAAGAACCAATCTTACCTACGCATCAAAACCACAATGATAGTTTGTCAAGTTGGTGCTGTTTTAACCTTCGCAAGGACCGGGCGTAGCCACACTCGGTTCAACTAAAGTTGGAGAAACTGTCACCCGCAAGCCACCTATGTGCAAAGCACGTCGGGAGAACCGGTCTCGCGTAAGCGTACGCGTAATGTCGGTCCGGGCCGCTTCATCCAACAATACCGCCGAACCAAAGTATGACATGCTGGTAAGCAGTATGATTTATATCGCCCACAACTCACTTGTGTTCTACTCGTGCATATAACATCAACACATAAAACCTACGCTCGGATGCCACTGTTGGGGAACGTAGTAATTTCAAAAAAATTCCTACGCACACGCAAGATCATGGTGATGCATAGCAACGAGAGGGGAGAGTGTGATCTACGTACCCTTGTAGATCGACAACGGAAGCGTTTGGTTGATGTAGTCGTACGTCTCCACGGCCCGACCGATCAAGCACCGAAACTACGGCACCTCCGAGTTCTAGCACACGTTCAGCTCGATGACGATCCCCGGACTCCGATCCAGCAAAGTGTCGGGGAAGAGTACCGTCAGCACGACGGCGTGGTGACGATCTTGATGTACTACTGTCGCAGGGCTTCGCCTAAGCACCGCTACAATATTATCGAGGACTATGGTGGCAGGGGGCGCCGCACACGGCTAAGAATATGATCACGTGGATCAACTTGTGTTCCTCTGGGGTGCCCCTGCCTCCGTATATAAAGGCTCAAGGGGGGGGGGTGCGGCCGGCCTAGGAGAGGCGCGCCAGGAGGAGTCCTACTCCCTCCGGGAGTAGGATTCCCCCCCCCCAATCCTAGTTGGAATAGGATTCGCGGAGGGGGGAAAAGAGGAAGGGGGGCCGGCCCCCTCTCCTTGTCCTATTCGGACCAAGGGAGGGGAGGGGCGCGCGGCCCATCTCTGGCTGCCTCTTCTCTTTTCCACTAAGGCCCACTAAGGCCCATATATCTCCCGGGGGGTTCCGGTAACCTCCCGGTACTTTGATAAAATCCCGATTTCACCCGGAACACTTCCGATATCCAAACATAGGCTTCCAATATATCAATCTTTATGTCTCGACCATTTCGAGACTCCTCGTCATGTCCGTGATCACATCTGGGACTCCGAACAACCTTCGGTACATCAAAACGTATAAACTCATAATATAACTGTCATCGAAACCTTAAGCGTGCGGACCCTACGGGTTCGAGAACAATGTAGACATGACCGAGACATGTCTCCGGTCAATAACCAATAGAGGGACCTGGATGCCCATATTGGCTCCTACATATTCTACGAAGATCTTTATCGGTCAGACCGCATAACAACATACGTTGTTCCCTTTGTCATCGGTATGTTACTTGCCCGAGATTCGATCGTCGGTATCCAATACCTAGTTCAGTCTCATTACCGGCAAGTCTCTTTACTCGTTCCATAATACATCATCTCGCAACTAACTCATTAGTTGTATTGCTTGCAAGGCTTAAGTGATGTGCATTACCGAGAGGGCCCAGAGATACCTCTCCGACGATCGGAGTGACAAATCCTAATCTCGGAATACGTCAACCCAACATGTACCTTTGGAGACACCTATAGAGCACCTTTATAATCACCCAGTTACGTTGTGACGTTTGGTAGCACACAAAGTGTTCCTCCGGCACACGGGAGTTACATAATCTCATAGTCATAGGAACATGTATAAGTCATGAAGAAAGCAATAGCAACATACTAAACGATCGGGTGCTAAGCTAATGGAATGGGTCATGTCAATCAGATCATTCAACTAATGATGTGATCCCGTTTAATCAAATGACAACTCTTTGTCCATGGTTAGGAAACATAACCATCTTTGATTAACGAGCTAGTCAAGTAGAGGTATACTAGTGACACTTAGTTTGTCTATGTATTCACACATGTATTATGTTTCCGGTTAATACAATTCTAGCATGAATAATAAACTTTTATCATGATATAAGGAAATAAATAATAACTTTATTATTGCCTCTAGGGCATATTTCCTTCAGACTGTAGCAAGGCAGGATCCTTCGTTCACGCCCCAGAGTTCAAACCTTGTTTGGGTCCGCGGAGCCTCGATTCCGACAGTATGCTTCTCGAGGCTCGCTTCCAAAATAGATCTCGTATATGGTCATACACAGACTTTAAGCCTTTAAGGAGAGCTCCTCGTTAGCGCTTGTTGCGGCAAGTAACGCAGCCATCGCTAACATGAGAGGATTTGTGGGTCGGCCCAACAAACCGACTCTCACATGAGCAAGGATTTGTTTTTGACCCGCTGGCTGCTAATAGCTTAACCTTTCATATCTAACCGCCGACCATTGATTTTTTATGTAAACATTTGCAATTTTTTGAAAAAAAACAGGAAATGCCATAACGATGTACATGAATTTGAGGAAAAAAACTATAAATTCAAAAAAATTCATGAATTCGATAAAGGTAATCGTGTATTTGAAAAAAAATCGAGAATTTTAAAAATTACATGGATTTGAAAAAAGCTCACAAATTTCAAAAAATATCATGGATTTTTAAAAAATCATCATTTTCAAAAAGTCCATGGATTTTGAAAACATCAAGAGATTTAAAAAACATGAATTTGACAGCATTCATGTATTTTAAAAGGTTAAAATTTTGAATAGGTTCATTCTTTAAAAAGGTTGTGAACTAGCAATTTCCGCAAATATGTAAAAAAGAATTTTTCATGAAATTAAAATGAAATAAAAATGAAAATAAAGTATAAAAGAAAAACTAAAGAGAAATCAACATAAAAACAGCCAAAAAAGAATTTTAAAAAATAAACCGGCCACGAGAAAAAACACTAGAAAGCCACACTACTGGTACAGTCCTTCGTGACTCGTCCTGTTCGGTCGTAGTGGGTGTGCATCTTGTACGAATTATCCTCTATTTTGACGACTTTAAAATGCAAGCACTCAAAGAGTCAGGTTTCTGGAGGAGGCGTCAGATTGAACAATTCTAATATCTCGGAAGTCCATTCCTTTCATGAACTTGGGTTTATTTTTTAAGCTATGAACTTGGGTTGTGTTTTTTTTTTGATAAAAATGAACTTGGGTTGTTAGACGTGTGCACGGAAGAGAAACTGTCTCTCTTTTTCTTTTAGAAAACTGTCAACAATGAGGAAGCCCACCCTGGTCTATGGGCTTTGGGTAGCAGCGGAGGAACGGGCCTCAACTTCCTTCTATCCACCGGTTCACTGTTCACTCCGACACGACGACCCCTCAAAAAAAAAAAACTCCGACACGACGACCTAATTCGCTTCAGCATTCCAAATATCCACCGCTCGCCGCCGGCGACTCCCGCTCCGGCAAAGGAATCCTCACAAATCCCTCCGGCACCGGCCCGAGCACAGCGCGGGTTCACCATGGTGAAGAACTTCCGCAAGCGAAGCCTCGAGTCGGACGCCGCCGACAACTCCGACGACGAGGACACCCGCCGGTACCCTTCTCCCGCTCCCCCTCTCTTGCCTCGTTAGGGTTTCTTGCTGATGCCTCCTGCCCTTCACCCCTCGCAGCGTTGCTCTGGAGGAGATCAGGTACACGCAGAAGCTCCGGGAGAGGAAGCTCGGCATCCCCGCGGCGTCCGTGGCCACCGGCGCCGCCGCCTCCGCCACCACTGACGCGTCCTCCGCTCGGGGCCGAGGTGGCAGCGGGGCAGGGGCAGCGGGCGAAGAGGACCTCGTGCTTCAGGACACCTTTGCGCAGGAGACCGCTGTTACCATCGAAGACCCCAATATGTGCGTTGTTGCATCTGCATCTGCTTATTCTTGCCAATCCGATTTCCAGAACTGACATAAACCTGGGTCTGATCGTTCAAGGTTGAGGTATGTGGAGAACGAGCTGTTGAAGAAGAGGGGCAAGACGATCGAGGTCAACGACAAGGACGATAAGGACGAGGTGGATGAGCTCTATGTCGTGCCGGACCACCTGAAGGTTTGTTTGTGGCTGAACAGCTCTGTGATTCACTCCTCAGGGTGAGATTGTTGTGGGACTGCAATGATATTGGTGTTGTATTGTTTGCTTGTAGGTCAGGAAGAAGAACATGGAGGAGAGCTCAACCCAGTGGACCACTGGCATAGCTGAAGTTCAGCTGCCCATCGAGTGTGTGCTTGCACCCCCTTTTTCTGTCTTTATTTACAGTAAAACTTGCTAAAGTTATATCATTATGTTGGATCGAGAGGGGAAGGTGCCTAAAAGAAGCCTCAAGTGTTGTGTACTTGTTATTGTTGCTATATCGATCGGTGAGGGAGAGCAATTTACTACTGTTCAGAAATCTCTACATAAGTGCATGAAACCTACTGGTTAATTCCCATTTGTGCAGATCAGTTATAACCTGTGCCAACTATTCGGTCCAATGGTCCATTGTCGACAAAGTTTCTTTGCTGGGTGCTGGCAGTTCTACTTCCAGTTTTGCGGCATTTAATCAGCTAGATAGGTTTAATTTTGTGTGAACTCCAAGCATCCTATATTTTAGAGTTCATTTAGAGTTTTCTTTTTTTGTTTTTCATGATCAGCAAAATCCTCGCGGCCGGAAGTCTAGGAAAGCATATGGATCTTGTTCGGTGTTATTAAGTGTGCTATGCATTTTATCCCTGTAATATCTACAATGCCAATTCAAGATTGCTTTACAATGAGTTCGGTCTATCATGGCTAGTTTATTGATCTTCTTTGTCATTGATGCATGCTAAATAGGAACTGAACCTATTAAGTTGTGTAAGGATGCAGAAAACCTACAGACATATCTCTGCTGCACTAATGCTATTGTTGATATTCGGGGCCTAACAGTGTAGTGTGCTTAATGTAATAAATTGCTCCATGACAATTTCTCATGGATATAGGATTTTCAGTCATATAACAAGGTTTCGTGCTTACAATAATTCGATATTGGTGATAATATTATATTTCTTGCTTTCTAAAATTAGTCTTGGTGATCTCAAAAGATTTTTCTGTGAATATCATCACTAACAGAAACAATCGTCACATGATAGGTACAAATTGAGAAATATTGAAGAAACCGAGGCAGCTAAAAAATTGTTGCAAGAGAGAAGGCTTGCGGGTAAAACAAAATCAGATGCAAACATTCCATCAAGTTACAGTGCTGATTATTTCCATCGTGGGAGAGATTATGCTGAAAAATTGCGAAGAGGTTTGTATACACTTACGGTCATTTCCTTGGTTTTATTTTCTTATTGAGGACATGTATCACTGTCATGAAATATTTATATGATATTGTTCGGCATGCTATGTGTCAAGAAGACAGTTTTGTTCCTGTAGCAGAACTCTTCAGAGAGTATCTGCTATTGGTATTTTGAGTCTGGTAGGATTAGTTTAGAAAGTCGAATGTAAGATTTAATTTATACTCCCTCCGTCCCAAAATAAGTGTCTCAACTTTGTACTAACTTTAGTCCGTCCCAAAATAAGTGTCTCAACTCTAGTATAACTTTGTACTAAAGTTAGTACAAAGTTGAGACACTTATTTTGGGACGGAGGGAGTATTTCCCTCCTCAGACCCCACCTTTTGTGGGAGCTTGAGGGCAGGCCTGGCGCAGTGGTGAACCCACTTGTGTCAAGAGGTCCTGGGTCCGAGCCAGCCACTCTGCATTGCACTTCACAGGGTAAGACTAGGTTCCTAAACCCCTCCCCAGACCCCACCTGTGACTGTCCTTAAAAATGCACTACTTGTTAAATCTGCCTGCGTAACAATCTGTGCTTCTGTAAATTGACATACCATGGAAAGTCTAGTGGCAGTGATGCCATTTTAATGCAATTATGTTGTCATGTTATTGATATCACATCTTTGCTATGTTTCTTGTCATTGAGGGTACTAAACCATTGTTTACAATGCAGAACATCCTGAGTTGTACAAAGGTCAAGATTCACAAGCTAATGAAACTGGAGGCGAACCAACAGATAGTAACAATCCAGGCGGTCCACCTGCAGGACGTAGAGAAGCTGCTACAGATGAATTGTTGCTCGAGCGTTTCCGCAAGCGAGAAAAATTCCGTGTCATGCGAAGATAGAAATAGCTGACCGAGCAGGCTGCTGGCTTGGCGCTGTTGCCCTTTAAGCAGAAAACATGTTAGTGGCAACACACGATAGTCCTATATGTTGGGTTATTCACTGAAAACCCACACTAAAGCAGGTAGGGTCCCTTGGTTGGTTACTCTGCTTCTACAGCACCTGTTATGGAGAAAGAAGCGCACAGACTTATTATAGAGGAGCTATGAAATAGATTTGAGTGGGTCTATTTCCTTCATTGTGCTGCATCGATCTGGGGGCTTCATACAGTTTGAGGACTTCACAGTGGATGTCAAATTGCAGGAGCCACTCTAATTGTAGGGATGTATGACTCTTATTTTAGTGTCCGCCTGCATGTTCATCTTTGCTGGAAGAAACTCTGTTCTCAGCTGTGCTCTTCTCCTATGCTAAGGGGTGGTCGCAGGTTGTAGTGCATTTTCTTATGTTCACTTTAGCCTAGTGCATTTTTGTGCGGAATTTACGTTCATCAATCTGGCCTGCAAGTGCAATCTGCTTGTGTGAATTGCTCACAGCTTTTTTGCAGTTTTACTGCAGTATCTTCATCAATTTGTACTTCTGTTCAAGCGCTTACAGTTTCTTCAGTTTACAATAACACTTGATTATTCATGGACTACAGTAAACTTGCAGTCTGCTTTGCCGCGATATTTCTTGCTTTACTTTCGGCCACAAAGATTACAGTGTTAGCTTAAAAACATCCAAGTTTCCAAAGCAGTACATGAGACGAACTAATTAACACAAAACATAAATCATTTTGTGAAACAAGGAACCATTTTATGAGAGGCGATTAAAACATTACACGCAAAACAAATATCATTTTGCAAACCAACTCCAACCAGCCAGATAGTAGCAACTAAATAAAGTAGGTTCATCAAACAAAGGTCCATAGATACATTCCCAGTTGACCATATAAAAGAGTGTGCAGGGCATTTCTCTACTGCCAAATACTAGAACACACTTGATAACATAGGAGTTACACAGCAAACACAAACTGTCCAGGTGTATACTCAAATTCAGCCAAAGTAATGCAAACCCGGCAAATGAACCCTTACACGCAAGCTGATTCCCATGTCCAATATGTTCGCAGGCGTGGCCGGCTGACTGTTTCTCCGCAGAAATATGCGCTTCCATGCCGTCTGCTTACAGTACTCGCACACAGGCTTCTCATACAAGTATATGTCCTCCAGGGCGACCGATGCTTTCATGACACTTTCGACGCAATTCACAATCTTCGCCTCCAACTGAAACCCAAAGACCCCGAGCACTGACAAATTGCGGTGCTTGAAATCAGATGCAGGTGCTCTCCATAATACGTGCGCATCCTTCTTGTCCTTGCTGAACCCATACTGCCTCCTCTGCTCCCCATCCACTATCATTTCACATAGATGATCCCACACCTGCATTTTGGAAGCAAAATTTACAAATGAAGGGAAAAAAACTTATGTGATCACTCAAACATTTTAATGCGCTCAGGAAGCATGAGATGGGAATTTTCCACTACAAGTTGAACGGGCGGCAGAAAGGGAAATTGTTTGGAGATTAGCTGTACAAAACTTTACCTTGATGCATAGCTCCTGAAGGGACGGTGCACTCCAGTCGCTTGCATATGCTGAAAATTTCAGGGATGCCCGGTGATTCAACTAGCCTCAAATTTTCTAGCTGGAGTCGTGCAAGACCACTGAATGCGTTTGGACAGGCGTCAAGAAATGACTTGAACTGCTTCCCCTAAGTGAGAACATCATCATCTGTGCATCGTTTGCCTTCTCTCATTGTAAAAAGAGTTAGCTCCGCTGACCCAACCTTCTCCGTCGCCATGGTGTTGGCAACAGTCTGGCCAATACTGAGAGTTCCATCGCCCAAGAAGAATCACACACACAGGAGGTTAATGGTGCATAGACTTGTAGTCCTGCTTTCCAGCATGCTCCTGGTCGCTCCAAGCACGGTGGCATTGGCCCGAGCTACATCATCAGAGGTCAACCCTCTATTGCGCACATCGTCAAAGGGACCAACTGTTAATAAAATTTTAGAGAGCATAGTGGGAATCTCCTTCCACCGTCTGCGAGGATTCTGGTTCTGGCAGCACCTGCGATGTCAAGTCGTCCTACAAGATCGAGCAACACGCGATCAGGCAAATTACTGAGCCGGTCCAGTTGATCTTCTTCCCAGTGGCGGAGCCAGAGGGGGGGGGGGGGGGGGGGGGGGGGGGGGGGGGGGGGGGGGCGAGCAGGGGCCTGGCCCCCCCTAATGATCGAGCAGGCAGTTATCAGCTTCAAGGTAATTAGCGATAACAAGCGGTGAACACTTGTACCTGCCCCCCTATCACGTGAACGTAAATTCTGGGAAAGGCAAAGGGCCCATGAGAAAGCCCGCTAACGGCCAGATGGCCTTGTCCGCTAGTAGTTTCCTAGGTGATTGCGCTCTCCCGTGATTAGTGAGTGCGTGGGATTAGCCCTTTCGGCGCCGCCATCTGCTTTCCCCTTTCTGCCTCTGCTCTCCCTGCTCAACTCAGGAACAGATTGGATTCAAACGGCGATGCAGGTGCCTCACTCGTCGATTCTTTAGGCTCGAGCCAACGTACTAAACTTGCCAAGGTTAAGGCCCTGCAGTATATTTTCTAAGCTTATTAGTGATCTGTGATTTATTTTGTATGTATCAATTCTTTCTCAATTCTTTATTTTGTATGTGTTGAACTTATACAACAGAATTTATTTATTTTGTTTGGGTGATCTGTGATGCCGTCAGAGTCTCAATATTGTATTTGTTCTAGAAATCACCGTAATGGAAATTATCGTATATACTAGTTTCTATATGTGGTGCAAAATTTTCATATGACAAGCTTATAGACAATATAGTGAATTTTGAAACTTCAGTTCAGCCGCTATGAAGAGAAAAGCGCTAGTACCAAATATCATCAGGATTAATTCATTTCAAAGCATGTTGCTGCAATTAGTTATATATAACTCTCGCTATCTCAACGGCAAATGCAAACCTTTTTTTATTTTAAAATTATGAACACATGTATTAGAAGTAAAATGTGAGACGGCTTGCTTTGTTATTGCTTGATAATCTACATTAAAAGATAATTAACAGATGCCTCTTTTTCTAATAGAATGTGGTGGGGAAACCCTTTTTTGAAAAAGAAAAATTGAAAATTAACAGCTAAGATCCCTCCTGATGAAATTATCAATATCTTCCTTTTTACTATGAATCATGGAGTCAAATTTAAACCAAAACAAATGTACATGTTTATATAGCATCAAAGCACGACCTTGTTATAGTACTATGAAAAAAATTGCGCTAGATTTTTTCTGTCAACTTGGCTTGGCCCCCCCTATGTCCAAATCCTAGCTCCGCCCCTGCCAATAGATCTCCAATAGTTCCAATCTCTCCACGAGACAAACACATCAATACAATAAGGCATGCTGGATGTAGGGTATTACTTCACCACGAGGGCATGAACCTGGGTAAAATCCAGGTCCCGTGTGTATCTTATTCTAATCCTCAATGGGCGCTCCGCCCCATGAGTAACCTTATGCAGGTATCTGCCAATTTTTGCACCGTCAACATGTCCCTTGCTGATATAGAGATCCGACTCTAGCAAATGCATCGCTGAAGGCTCCAGTTCGGGCCGGGCCATGTCGTGTCGGCCTATCTGGCCAGGTTTGCTCTTAGCCCACCCGTGCCATCATTTCTCCATAGCAGGCCGCCCCTCTGGGAACTCCTATACGCCGCACATTGCGGCAAACAATCGGTCTCGGAGTGCCCCGACTGGTTTGGCCCATGTATAGTGCAGAAAAATCGTAAAAGAGATGTGAAGCGCTAGGAATCAAACTCGCACAAACGCGGTCACTACGAGCACTGCTAGCCACCACACCAAATGGGTGCTCATGAGTTTAGAGCATGCAAGTTATTTAAAAACTCAATATAGCGGGATATTAACTACAGGACCATAAATACTGTAGCGTATAGATTTTTGAATTGTCTAAACACATTTTAGAAAACAGGAACAATTTTTTCGAAATAGTTTTTGAATTATACAAACATAATTTAGAATTAGAAAAAGTTTCTAAAAAAAGAACAAATGTTGTAAACGTGAACATTTTTAAATTCCAAACATTTTTCGAACAAATTTTGAAATCTGAACATTTTTTGAGAAAAGTGAACAAATTTTGAAATACTGAATGTTTTTAAAAAGAGTGAAACAAATATTTGAACCAAATAAAATTTTAAAATGTTTAAACAAAATTTGAAGATTTGACATTTTTAAAAAATAAAAAGAACAAAATTCCATAATTGTTTCAAAACGCGAACAAAATTTGAAATTCCCGAACAATTTCTGAATAAGTGAGTAATTTTCAAAATTCCGAATATTCTTTATAGAAAGAACAAAATTTAAAATTCCCGAACACTTTTTGGAAAATTATTTTTTGAATCCTATTTTTTGAAACACAACAAAATTTGAAATTCTCGTGTATTTTTATAATGGAGAGGAATTATTTTTGATATTATCAACATGTTTTCAACATTTGAACATTTTTTTAAAATTTCTATTTATAAAAATGAAAATAAACAGATAGGAAAAACAAAAGTAATAAAGAAATTAATGAAAACCTGAAGAAAACCGAAAAAATAAGTGAAACGCGCAACGGGCCGGCCCATTTAATCGGTCGCCTCGCTCTATCCGTGCGTTTGAACGACAACTAGACACAGTAAGGGTCGTATAGGGTTTTCCGCCCCTCCCACCTAGGGTTTCACCAGAGAGCAAAGGGTTGTCTCAAAAAAAAGAGCAAAGGGTTGTCTCAAAAAAAAAGAGCAAAGGGGATCGGGAATAAGTTCCTCCTTTGGGAGCCGCACTCCCCAATCGAGACAGCGGCAGCTCCATTTCGAAGCTGCTCATTTCCGAGTTGCAACCGGCAATCGAAGCAACTCTTTCGAGTTCAGTCTCCGAGTTTCCATTGGCGGCACCGCGGCACCCGCCAATCTTCGGAGGAGACGCACAAAAACTCTAGGCAATCAGTTTTCAGACTGACCGGCGGCAGCTCGGGCGATGGCGAGGACTTGTCGCCGGCGACGGGCTGCCAAATTGATGGCCAAGCCATCCGGTTCGACCATGGGCCCCTTCCTCTGAATGTCTTATTTTATCTTAGCAACCAGGGTCAAATTTCAGTCTTTCAGACAGCATCAAAACCTACCTTTTTCGGTGCAGATAAAATAAAACCTGTGTCATTTTGAGTAGATCAAAGCTGCATCTTTGCGACAGTGGCCAAATTGTATCTCTGAGACAATCAAACTTGCAGTTTTTTGAGACTTATCAATATTGCATATTTGACTGTACCGTGATATCAACTCTGATTTGTTTTGGTGTCAAATGCAGAAAGGCAATCCAGATGATAGGATCAGCAGCTTGCCCAATGGCATCCTTGTCAACATTCTCGACCGACTCGATGTCTGTGCTGCTGCCAGAACCAGTGTCCTCTCGAGACGGTGGAGTCAGCTTCCTGCCATGCTCTCACGGCTTACAATCAGTGCTTGGGACCTCCTGCCTTCAGAAAATAAAACCAGCTTTTGCAATGCTGAATTGGTTCGGACGACCGCTGCAGCTGTGGCCAAAGATTTGGCCAATGCAGCAGTGTCCAATGCTGAATTGGTTCGGAGGATCAATGCAGCTGCGGCCAAAGCCTTGGCCGATGCAGCAGCTGTAGCCAAAGTTGTGGCCAATACAGCTGTGGCCAAAGTGACAAAGAGCATACTGGCACGCAGGGATCCGGTCTAGATCTGACGTGGTGGAGCACGCAGGGCAGCAGAAGAGGAAAGGGGCGACCAGATCTGGAGCCGCAAGAGGCCAGAAGCCCCACCGCCGGCGTCGCAGATCTCGTCCGCCGGAGAGCTTGCTGCCCGCGCAGCCAAGCCCAACGGACCACACCCGCACCACCACCAGCCAAGGGGACGGTGGCGCCTCACCGAACGAGGCCGCCGCCCCGGATTCCGACGCCCCCCGCTGGAGAAACGGAGCAGCAGAGGCCCCGCCGCCACCTTCCTTGGCCACGCCCCGGGCTTGCCCGGCGGATGCCTCTGGCGGCGGCGAGGAGGGAGGGGAGGAAGGGGGGAGGCGGCGGGGGCTAGGGTTGTCGCCCTCGAGCCGCCCGAGAGGGGCGACGCGAGGGGGGAGGGGGAGCCAATTGGGGTCAGACCGGGTTTTCACCCCGGTCCTTGATACTGGTACTCTGTTAATATATTTCTATATATACTTGGTCAAACTTTACGAAGTTTGACTTATGACAATAGTAGAACTTCAATTATTTTGGAACAAGGAAATACTCCCTCCTCCCCAAATTACTTTTCATGGAAATGAATGTATCTAGACGTATTTTTAGTTCTACATACAACCATTTCTGCGACAAGTAATTTGGAACGGAGAGAGTATTAAGAAGTGTGTGTGTGTGCATGCGCGCGTAAGCACGTGTGTGGTTGTTAGTGTGTGTGTGTGTGTGCATGTGTTGGGAGCCGGATCCTCTAACTTAGAGAAGCAAAGTCACAGTGCTACAGTGTAATCCTAGTGTAAAATGAAGAAGTAATGTTAGAGACGTTTAGCAGATTACTTACTATTGATATTTACTGCTGATATAAATAATCCAAAATTAATTTTATTGCACCATCAAATTGTTTGTATGTAATAATTATGAATGTACACATTAAATCTGTTATTTGCATATTAATTTAAATCATTTTAGCTTTAATCATATGGATTGCAAGAAGGTAAGTTAGGGGATTGTAACTTCTCTAACTTTCCTTCTTAATGTTAGAGGATCCAGTTCATGTTGATCAGATAGAGATAGGAGAGGCGACACCATTGACATGAGATGTAAACCAATTTTAATGGGTCGAGAGACGATTAATCTCACACATTCTTATTTTGTTGTTTGAACACAGAGTACAACATGGAAGTATATATGCGATTTATATTATTATATTATTGTTTTTGCATACTGTGGACAGTACAAGTTATATTCATTTTTTGTGAGAGTATTTTGTCATTATTTCTTTTAAATTCATTTTTTTCAGGGAAGTACCAATGTACTTAGTTCACTCTTTAGAAAAACAAATTCTATTTTTTGTTTGTGTTTTTATTTTTTGTTTTCGTTTACTGAAAATAGGGCACGACGGAGAGATCTACACTAATATATGCATGCTTTTCATATTACGGAACAGTGCAAGTTTCGTGAAATATGAATGCATATTTTTTTCATGATTTACTTTAAATTTTATTTCTAAAAAATCTCCTTTTAGGTAATACCATGTCCTTTATTCATCCTCGGTAATTTTTTTGTTTTTGTTTTTGCATTATTATGGGAGCACAAAGGATGCGCGCTACCGTGGCTTCCGATGCATACAGTGCAATATAGGAGGTCCCGTCTCGCTTCATGCGAGATGAAGCGAGCGCTTGCATCAAGCCAAGCCAGTGGGGACGGTGGGCATTCGACCTTTTTTTTTTGAAAAATATTAATTAAGCATTTGAAAATGTTAAATATGTATAAAACGTGTTGACAATGTATTAAAAATATGGAAATTTTTATCATATATATTAATTAAGCATTTGAAAATGTTAAATTTGAATGCAATTGAAAAAAGTGGAACCATAATTTCAAAAATGTTTATAAAACAATTTTAAAAAAATAAATGTGTATAAAAAATGTTGATCATGTTTTAAAAAAAGGTAATTTTACATATAAAAAACGTTCATCAAAGCAATTTAAAAAATGTTAAATGTGCATAGAAAACAATGTTGACCACATATTAGAAAAATATTAATCTTTTATTTGAAAAATGTTAATAAAGCATTTGGAAGTATTTAAAATATATATAGGAGAAAAGTTGATCGTTTGTTAATTTTTTTAGTCCTGTATTTAAATTTTTTGAATCAAGCATTCGAAAATGTTTAAAGTGTGTATAAGAAATCCATCCACTATATCTCGCTTATAGCAAGCCCTATGTTTCACTCTCCTGAAGGTGTTCTTGCATCGTGTTTTAATGGCTCGGTCCAGTTTTCCTCGCTCGCTTGCTGTACTTTATTTTATTCTAGTTATTTGCTTGTTTTCTTCTCCTTTTTATATTTTTTTTCATTTTTTCTTCTTCATAATTTCCTTTGGTTTTCTGTTTTTCTTTTTTCACTATCTCTTTTTCATTCTTTTCACGGGTTTTATTGGATATTTCGCTCGTGATGACCATGTTCAAGGCTTGTTGTCCTTCGTTTGCGGATATTTGTTAGGATATAGTCGTCGACCATTTACACGCTTCTACCGATGGTCTCGGGCCGCTTATGGATGGTCATGGTGGCGGGTGGCCAGCCCCTGAGGGTTCGATGACCGGTGTTGAGGACACATGGCGGATACACGGCTAGTGTTGACATGGCCACTCATGTTACGCTTGCTAACGTGTCGAGCTGCATTTGGCCACGGGTGTGGGTGACAGGTCCATATCTTCTCTATGAAGGCTTGGTTTTTCATGAGCCTGTTGAAAATACGTGGACCTTCTAACCCTTTATTAATCGGAGAGGAGATTTGTTCGTGTTAAGAATAAAATTTTGTGTCACGGGTTGGAGAGGCGATGGCCAAAATGCATGCGTATGTGCGTGCGCCAAACATGCACCGAGCCACGCGTTGGAGAGGCGTGCATGCATGCCCTGGTGCCCTGCGAGAAAACAGTGGGCGTAGCCAGGCCCACAGTGATGCCCAGCTCTCTCAGGGCATCTTCAACAGCTGTAAGATAGGTGTTGGTAAATTTGCCACCTAGGACATAGTGTTGATGTGGCATGTAATAAATATGAAGAGAGAGCAAAGTTGTATGTAGAATAACCAACAACCTTTGCATAAGCTCAAAGGTGAAATAGAGAGCAATCACATTTATTTTCTCATCATTTATTGGATACCTTAGATACAACCCATTGGAATAGTTGTATGATAGCTTGTTGATTGATGACATGGACATTTTACCAACAAGACTAACATACAATCTATTGAAGATGCCCTGAGGGGGTTAGATTCGTCTTGAGCGAGTCGACGACTTTTCTAGTAGTATGGGGCACAGAACCGGGCCTCGTGACCTCGTGCTCTCACGTGCCTGTCACCCTCGTCTCATACTATTTTTCTTGTCCCGATAGAAATGCTCGGGTAGTCTGAAAGCTGAACTATGGCAAGATAGACTAGGCAATAGGCAACACACACTCTGGCAATAATTAAAGGCATCTCCAACCCTAAAAGCACGCCCCGTCTAACCAAGTTGTTTGTACGCAATTTGCGATCTAACATGATAACGGTTCGGAAGTTCGTTTTCTCACAAATCGGAGGTGGACAGAGAGGAAGGCTTTATGGAAGGTCAGGCCACCAACACATAGGACTCTGACACCCCGACCCACTCAAATCTCTTTTTGGTCCACTTTTCTTTCACTTCGGCCCTTCTCCCTCTTTGCTTTGCATATGCACACTCCTCGTCTGACATAACCGTTGTACCTCTCCACAATATTATCGATATGATTTCTCTTGAATTATTCTCTATGTCGTTTGGTGATTCTTCCCCAATGCGTGAGTAGTTCCCCTAGGCATGGGAGATTTAGGTGGTCGGCAAGATTCATTAGTGCCTATCCTATATGTTGTCATTCGTGGTTACAGTTTTGTGTTGTTTATATGTGATGAACATATGCGTATTGTCCAATTTAAGGGCCCGGACAACATGATCCAAAGACCTATACAGGTAACACATATTGTTTAGTGAATTCGTGTATGTGAGCAACTTCATTCGTACTCTGTTAAAAAGCGAATTCATGACATCCAGCTGATAGGTGGAGACATCTACGTGGATCTAAGATAGTATGATATAACGGTGATCCACCAAACCTAACGCATTGTTCTGATCTAACAACCTCAATTGCGGAGACGACCACGATGTGACAACATCAAAACAGGACTATTGAGGAGAATGGAATCTCGCGTGGAGGAGTTCTACAACTCAAGGATGACCCGCCTACCGAACAAACAATCAACACATTAGAATCATGATACAAGATAGTTGGCATTACCGTCGCACTGACACACTTGATGTATACCATGATCCGAAGTTTCTCCGCGCCTAATCTCTCTCCTGTAGGAAGCCATTTCCATTCTTTTAATTTATATTCTTTACTTTAAAGTTATCATTACGCTCACTCCAACAATCAATCCTTATTACCACTATGGTATATTGGGACAATAGTACCGTTTGCAGGTTCTCAAACAGTTACTTCACATGTGATTTGTGACAACTTGTGTGTGAATGAAACGCCACTTATTTAAACTCTCCTCTCTTTGTTGGGATGATAACTATTGTGGTACTTACATTAAGGTGCTACAGTACATGTGGTACTTATATTATGGTGCTGCTGGATTTGACACTTTGACAAAAGCTTGCTAGAGACCACCACTTCAAGGGAATCTTCTTCTCATGGGTTCGATAATCCAGGGTCACCTCTCGGGAAATAGGTGTGGGATACTCTTTTTTGTTCCAATATAGGATCAATAAGAGGAGGTATTGATAACCCACAAGTATAGGGGATCGCAACAGTTTTCGAGAGTAGAGTATTCAACCCAAATTTATTGATTCGACACAAGGGGAGCCAAAGAATATTCTCAAGTATTAGCAATTGAGTTGTTAATTCAACCACACCTGGAAACTTAATATCTGCAGCAAAGTGTTTAGTAGCAAAGTAATATGATAGTAGTGGTAACGGTAGCAAAAGGTAACAGTAGTAAAAGCAATGTTTTTGGTATTTTGTAGTGATGATAGCAATAGCAACGGAAAAGTAAATAAGCGAAGAACAATATATGGAAAGCTCGTAGGCAATGGATCGGTGATGAAGAATTATGCCGGATGCGGTTCATCATGTAACAGTCATAACCTAGGGTGACACAGAACTAGGTCCAGTTCATTGATATAATGTAGGCATGTATTCCGAACATAGTTATACGTGCTTATGGAAAAGAACTTGCATGACATCTTTTGTCCTACCCTCCCGTGGCAGCGGGGTCCTTATGGAAACTAAGGGATATTAAGGCCTCCTTTTAATAGAGAACCGGAACAAAGCATTAACACATAGTGAATACATGAACTCCTCAAACTACGGTCATCACCGGTAAGTATCCCGATTATTGTCACTTCGGGATTAACGGATCATAACACATAATAGGTGACTATAGACTTGCAAGATAGGATCAAGAACACTCATATATTGATGAAAATATAATAGGTTCAGATATGAAATCATGACACTCGGGCCCTAGTGACAAGACTAGTCAGAATATGAAACCGGGAGATCAAAAAAGGAGAATGTTTTGTCCTGTGATGTGATGTCCATACCGATGTGAAATGGTTGTTCATACAGATTCTTCTTTCTAATCAACACATTGGTTTTTCTTTTTTGAGATAAAATCGTAGCAACATTTTCTAGGTTTTCTCAAAACATAAAATGGGCAAGAGAGAAACAATAAAGAAACCAAGCCTGAATAGTGTGACAAAGCCATATGCCTCTAAGAGCATACGGAAGAAAGGCCACCCCATCAGAACTAGGAAAAAGCCAGCGCCAGTTTATTATGCAATACAAATGTTAAAAATCGGAACAGCTGTAGCGATTTTGTGGTTGCCTAACCTTGTACTCCCTCCGTCCCATAATATAAGAACGTTTTTGACACTACACTAGTGTCAATAACGTTCTTATATTATGAGACGGAGAGAGTAATTCTTAGGCTTTGCGAAGAACTGCGTGGTTGGTTTCAGACCAATTGTCAAACCCAAACCTGTCAAGATAAGTATCTGAAAGAAGATGTGAGAAAACGTCAACCATATGCATACTGGTCAACACAACTATTGAAAAGATTGAGGGGAAAAACTGAGAAAAGGAAACTCACAATGCCCATTGCAAATAAGCCGACGAGGATCATGCCCACTGCCACCAGCGTCACCGTCGCTGTTGCAACTGATGCCGCGAGCCCCAAGCCACGGGACGTCTCGCACGACCACCACCTCCACCACTGCCGTGGAACGTCTAGGAAGAGCAGGGCCGCTGTTGCTCGCGTGTCACTGTAGGTCGCTCGATGTGCTTTGGTTTCTTTTTTTTTTCTTTTCACTGGTTTTCTTCGGGTTTTTTCTTTTCATTTGTCATACGTTACTTTCATGTGTTTTATCAATGGTTTTTTCTTTACTTTTAATTTTTTCCATGGTTTTATTCGTATTATTTGGATTTCTTCTTGTTTTTTAACACATGTCTTCTTTTTCTCATTAAACAATGTACATTTATAGCGCACATGCGAAACATTTTGTTAATACACTTCGAACATTTTCCAAACAGTTGACAGCCATGTTTTGAACACTTTTCTGAATACACTGTAACATTTCCCAAATACACGTTTTACATCAAACTTTTTTACAATGTATAAAGTTTTTTGAAATTTCCATTGACATTTTTTGGAAACATGTGTATCTTTCTTTCAAATGTTACCTACCTTTTTTTAAGGGACATAAACAATTTTTTGAACCTACGGGGAGAATTTTTTACATTGTATAAACATTTTTTTAGAAAAGTCATGAACTTTTTTGGACACGGTAGAATTTTTCCTTAAAATATCATGTATATTTTTTTAATGGGATGAAACATTTTGTAACATTTGAACACAATTTTTTATATTGCATACAGTTTTTTTAATGTCACAAATACAATTTTGAAAGTTGTGATTTTTTTGGAATGTTCAAAACATGGTTTTGAATTATGCAAACATTTTTGGTACATGATATAAACATTTCTTAAAATGTCATGTACATGTTTTTTAACAATGTCACATTTTTAAAACGTCACAAACATTTTTGTACAGATGATTAACATTTTTCAATATTTTATGTGAAGTATTTTTGTAATATATCTACTTAGAATATTTGTAAATATACATTTTGCAATAGAAAACAAAAAAGGGGGGAAAATGTTAGTAAAAAAGGAAGAGAAACCAAAAAGAACATGACGTCAGATGGCCCGCGGTTATCGGGCCGGCTCAACTCGTGCAGCGGGCGGCACATAGCTCAACTCGTCGCGCCCACTGGCAAAGGCCGTCTCTCCTCTCGCTCTCGTCGCCTTGCTTCTGCCGACGTCGACAGCAAACAGCCACCGCCGTCACCGTCGCCGCGGCGGCCGATGCCGCGCGCCCCAAGCCGAGGGACGCCGGGAGCGGCCGCCAACTCCGCCGCTGCCGCGGAAGGGCCGGGAAGAGCAGGGCCGCGGGTGCCAATGCCGCGGCGGGCGAGGGCTCCAAGGAGAGCCCCGGCCCCGACCCTGCCCCCAGGCCAGTTCCGGCTCCGCCACTCCATAGTCTGCTTGGACCGCGCCTAACGCCTGTGTTTCCCGCAGATGGGGGCGGAGTACGTGCCGGAGAAGCCCGGCCTCGACGCCGGCGACCCCCCCTCCTCGGCGCCTCCGCCCTCCGCTGCCGTCTTCGAGAAATTCGGCTTCAAGGAGCCCCCGCCGCCGCACCTCCCGCGGTTTCCGGGTCCTCCTCTCCTCCCGCCGAGGTATCCCAGTCTTCCTCCTCCCTTTTTGCTCATTTCTAAGAAATAGTGTAGGGTTTATGAAGGGGTTTCGGTGATTTAATTTGGGCGTGAGGGTTTGGTGCGTGGTAACAGCAAATGTGCTTTCTGGTTGAACTGGAATCGGGACTTGAAGGACTAAACTTTTGTTGCTGGTAGGGCGAGGAGAAGGAGAATGCAGGCGCACCCCAAATGCCACGAAGAAGAAAGGGGTCAGATGCAGTTGCGGAGGATGAAGATTGCAGAGGTGAAGCAGATGTGCGACAAGCCTGATCTTGTTGAGGTGCTTTTCCTCGTGGATCACTCGTGCATAACAGTGCAATGTCTAAACTTGTCGAACTGCCACGCTGTTGGACATATTGATGCTGTTGGATATCCATATGGCATGTTTACATGGATGCATCATCTCA
The DNA here is from genome assembly GCF_003073215.2 of Triticum urartu. Classification (NCBI taxonomy): domain Eukaryota; kingdom Viridiplantae; phylum Streptophyta; class Magnoliopsida; order Poales; family Poaceae; genus Triticum; species Triticum urartu. The sequence goes on from NC_053027.1 coordinate 570,444,519, forward strand.
CATGTGCCTTGTTGTTTGTTTCCCTTGCTAGATCTGAAGTTGCTGGTTTATCCGAAGTCCTACTGGAACACCGTCCCTGTTCCAAGACACTGGTGCCAGGAACGGAATTTCTTGCAGGTTGGTGAGTTTTGAAACATCTATTTTTTTAGTATGGTAACAAATTAGTTGCTCGGTAAGTCGGTATGCAGAAGATGGTTGCATTTTCTTCCAAGTCAGCCAGGGAGTCCCTAAGATTTGGTCGCTTGGCCTAATTCCAATATTTAGTGTGCTTTGCAATATTTTGGTTGTGCCAAGGCTTTTGTTGGTGCAAAGTAGGAAAACTCAACTCATTGGCACGCCTGTTGCTTGTGCCCTTTTTGCTGACATGGATAGAGATAGTTGGCTATACTGATTAGTTATTTATTTGAGGCCCCCGTTTGCTGACATGGCTAGAGATAGCTGGCTGTACTAAATAGTTATTTATTTGAGTAACATACTTTAAACATTAATTCTTCTGAAATGTCAATCCAATTTGCGATCCGTTTGAACAGCTATATACCTTGTGATTTAATCAGTAAACCAAGACCTACATTAACTATATTTTGATGGAAAGTACTAATATATGACATGTGGGACACATTTGCCACAGCAACAACTAGAGTTGTCATTGTCTGTACTCCAATTATCTCAACTTTACTGTCATTTTGGAGACATATTGAACTCTTGATTATGCTTTACAAAAAATTGTGGCTTGGCTATTTGGGGCAACAAACCAAACATGCCCATAATGTCCAACATGTTTCACCCTTCTTATATGGATGTTTAATTCTTGCAGAGACTGCTGTTACAATCGAGGAAGCTGAAAATGGTGTTGCGCTACTTGAATGGTTTCTGTAGTGTATATAGGATAGTTTTTTTTTTTGGCAGGGGTATATAGGATAGTGAATCTACTGTGTATCATTTGATGCCTGTTCTGCTGTACAAATTAGAGTCCAACTAGAGTCCATGGCTTTTGATATTCCATGCATTAGAATCAGATCGCACTTCTTGAACTGTTATCTTTTCCTTGAAGACTAAAAAAAATTCTAAACTCAAGATAGCATCTGGCACTGCCATATTTTAACATATTGCTCTGTTCATATGTTTGGATTTATGCATTATATTCGTTTTCAGGGAAAGATGGATATTGAAAAACAACCGTTCCAGCTTCCTGACTTCATTGCTGCAACTGGAATTGAAAAAATAAGACAGGTAACATACTTTCTTGGAGCTGAGGAACATACATGACCTGTTTATGTTGGTGTCAATGAAGCTACTATTTGGGTTTATTGGTTCACTGGCTGGTAAATCTAGTGTTATATTCGCAAGCTGATAAATTTCATAAACTTTCCTGCACAAAAAGGAAAGCCTAATTGATAAATGTTTATGCAAGCATACATTGAGAATGAGAACAGCAAGACATTGGAACAGAAGCAGCGCGACCGTATGCAGCCCAAGATGGGGAATATGAATATGGATTATCAGGTCAACATCTCCACCTGCATATCATATTAGTTTAGTTATGTTGCCAAAGCTATATGAAGCAGATTGTGGGTCTTGCTTCCTCTGCTTTCTTCCATACAACCATGAGTACATATATTGCTACTTTTTAGTGCCCTCTCTAGTTTTCTTGCTGTGTTTGTATTTTAGGCCCTCTTTTTGATGCAAACCTAAATTCTCCCTGAGTTATCTGCAAATATGAACCCATGAGAGTAACTTCCTGAGTGCCATTCTAATGTTTAGGGAACTTACACAACTAATAATGCTAGTTCTGGTGTGTAATTGATATTTGATGTAACTTTAATATATTATATCTGCCCAGTTATCAGTTTGTACCATGGTTGTCATTCAAGGCTAATAATGTTTTGTTTTCCACAGGTTTTTCATGATGCATTCTTCAAATATCAACAAAACCCAAGTTGACTAGTCATGGTGATCTGCATTATGAAGGGAAAGAGTTTGAGGTACGTACTCTACAATATTTACACAGCAAAAAAGGCAGAGACCATCCATGAGTCCATTTATGGGTCTGATGCTAAGTTCTACTTGCACATTCTACAGCTGAAGCTTAAGATAATGAAACCAGGTATGCTGTCCCAGGAGCTTAAGAAAGCTCTTGGTATGCCTGATGGTGCCCTGCCCCCATGGCTTACCAGGATGCAGGTATGTATTAACTAACCTATGTTCATCAGGTTTTCTTATTGGCAATGCTTTCATCATTAGCCAGTTGACCCCGCTTCATTTTGCCAGTTCGTCGGTCCTCCACCCTTTTATCCTTATCTGAAGATCCCAGGTTTAAATGCCCCGATCTCTCCTGGAGGTAGTTTTGAGGATGGTACCTTACCTAAACCAAACCTGCTATTAATCTATTATTTCTTTGTACCATATCCCAGTATATGAACATGTTTTTTGGATTCCTGCAGCAAGTCAAATCTTGTCAATAAAGTTAGTTGCAGTGTATTGTGGTTTTCGTGAGCAGCACTAACATTTGCTTTCTGCGATTATCTAGGAAGAACCTCTCAGTCGCAGCAAACACTGGGTAGATTCAGACGACGAAGAGGATGAAGAGGAAGAAGAGGAGGAACTAATTATTCATGCGGAAATAGAGAGTATTTGACAAAAAACTACCACATTAGGGGTTGCCATCCCACAGAACTACCACATTCAAAAAAGTGACTGATAACTACCAAAAAATTTTAATTTTGTGACTAAAAACTACCACTTTTGAAAAATGGTCAGTTTAGACGATTTGAGCACGTTTATGACATGCGGGACCCATCTGTCAAGGCTGACGTGGCGGCAAAGTCAACTCCGTTCATTTTGACCATTGAGCTGACCGTTATGACAGGTGGGCCCACACGTCATTCTTCTTCTTCCTCTCTCTATCTCGCTGCCGAAGCTAGTCGCTGCCGTTCGTCTCGCCGCTGTGGCCGCGGCCCTACGGCTGCTCTCCTGCTCCTAGGCGCCGCCGCTACCGCCGTTGTCCCTGCTGTTGCCCTCTGCTTCCCGCGCCGGCGAGCCCTTGGCCTCCCCTGCTTGCTGCCGCGGAGCTCCTGCCCCGCGCCCCCTGCTGGCTTGCTGCCATTGCGGCTTGCCGGCCCGGCCACCGCAAACTGCCCGCGCTGCCCGCCGGCCTGCGTGCCCCGCCGCAGCCCCGCTGCTGCTTGGCTCCCGCCTCTGCCGCCGCCGTGCGAACCCTCCCCGACCCGCGCTCACGACTCGCCCCGCCTCCTCCTCCCAGTGCCGCACCGCCCCCTGCAGCCCACACACGGCCACGCTCGGCGGTCGGCCAGGCCCGCATCTACCATCGAGCAGTAGCTCGCGACACCGACAGCCGGCTCCGGCGACGAGCTCGTCCGCAGGGACCCGATTGCTTTTACTAAAAAACTGAAAAGGACTTGATTGCTTTTTTATAAAACTTGCAAGGATCTGATTGCTTTTTTAAAAGTTATAGGGACCTGGTTGTTTTTATTTTTTTAAAGGGACCGATGTATGGGCCCCACCTGTCATAATGGTCAGCTTAACGGTCAAAATAAATGGAGTTGACTTTGCCGCCACATCAGCCCTGACAGGTGGGTCCCGCATGTCATAAACGTGCTTAAATCGTCTAAACTGACCATTTTTCAAAAGTGGTAGTTTTTAGTCACAAAATTAGAAATTTTTGGTAGTTATCAGTCACTTTTTTGAATGTGGTAGTTCTGTGGGACGGTAACCCCTAATGTGGTAGTTTTTTGTCAAATACTCGGAAATAGAAGAAGGCATTCGGTCTGTTGACACCATCTCAAGGTAATTCTCTATACTCCTGTTCTTTTGTTGCCAGTTATTTTAAGTTCCAGCTACCAGTTTTCTTATATCAATTAAATAGTGCAGTAGACACTTAGTTTCTAATTTTCGTTGTTGCTGTAACAGTACTCCAGCTGCTGTGGAAACACCTGATGTTATCGACCTTCAAAGCTGCAGAGGAAGGATCCAGATAACCAGCCAGGTTAGTAAACTGCTCTCTGTGTACGAGAAAGCAAAGTGGTGTTAATCATCAATGTCTTGATGGTTGACAAATCATTCTGTTATGGCACCGCTTGGCTTGGCTAGTCATTGCTGTTAATCATCAACACGCTGTTTCTTCCCTCTGAAAGTTCTTGAACACAAAGAAGAAATGATCACCCCACGGGCGCTGTTCGCGTCGAGCCACCCATATGCTTCCCTAGCCAAACCTATCGCGTAGTTCTCCCTCGATTCCCATATAGTTTGTCAACCATAAAAGTCACACGCCGCATGGCCTCACTTTGCAGGTACGTGCTGGTGGCAGCTCAAGATAAACCGTGTCATCAGGCGGCAGTATTGGTGATGGACCTGGGGAATTGGGAAAGCCTCCAAGTGACAGGTAACTTACCTATTAAAAAGTTTCGTTTTACACCATCTAATAATTGCTACATTTCCTTTGTAAACCTGCTATCGTTTCTTCCCAACCGCATAGGCACCCAACCCAGTATATGAAAATGTTTTTGGATTCCTGCATCACGATGAACCTTGTAAATTAAGTTAGTCGCATTGCAGTATGGTTTCTCTTGAGCAGAACTAACATTTGCTTTCTGCAATTATGTAGGGAGAGGAATTGGACGAAGCCGGAAGATGGGAAAATAGAAAAAAGCATTCTAAAAGAGGAAGAGGTACTGGAAGATGGGGAAATAGAAGAAGAAGAAGGCACTCAGGAAGAGGAAGATGAGGAGGATGAACTGGAAGATGGTTAAATAGAAGAAGCTATTCGGGAAGACGTAGAAGAGGAGGAGGAACTGGAGGAAGACGGGGAAATAGAAGAAGCTACTCAGCAAGAGGAAGAAGAGGAGCCGGAAGATGGGAAATAGTACAAGGTATTTTGGCAAGAAGAGGAGGGGGGGGGGGGGGGGGGGGGGGGGGGGGGTGGACTGGAAGTTGGGGAAATAGTGGAAGGCATAGGCAAAAGGAAGAAGAGGAGGAGGAGCTGGAAGATGGGGAAATGGTAGAAGGCATTCACTCTGTTGACACCATCTTAAGGTAATTATCTATACGTGTGTTCTTCTACTGTCAGTTGCCATTTTATTTTCCAATTTAATAGTGCAGTAGATACTAGGTATTCACTTGTCCTTGTTACTGTGACAGCACTCCAGCTGGCGTGGAAACACCTGATGTCATTGACCTTCGGAAGCCATCGATGAAGGAAGCAGATAATAACCAGGCAGAAAGGCCATTATACCAGGTGATGTAATGTGCTCTCTGTGTCCAAGAAAGAAAAGTGCTATTGATCATCAAGTTGTTGGTAATTAACATAGTGCTCCCTGTTAAGTTTGCTAGTCGGTGCTGATAGCCGTCAGTTTGCTCTTTCCTCCCTCTGTAGGTTCTTGAACAGAAGGAAGAAAGGACCGCCTCTGCCGGGGGCACTGTACACTGCCGCCTCCCTCGATTCACGCTTAGCTTGTCAGCCATAAAGTCACAACTCACAAGCTGCCGCATGCGCATTCTCGCGTTAATCACAGGTACGTGCTGGTGGGAGCACAAGATAAACGATAAACGTGCAGTGTAGTTGTTGTCACGTGTTATTTAAACATGTTCCTTGCCTGATATTGAGTCTTTGCTGCTTAAGAACCAGGGGCTGGAGAGAGTGGACGTCACCATCTACCTGGACCAGCTTGACGCCGTGCACGACACTCTGGTGGCAAAGTAAGACCGTCTCACCGGCCATTTTCTGCTGCAGAGTGCAGGGATATTATGCATGGTGCGACATGTTTTGGTTACCTACCTATGTGTTTCGGTTGACAGGTGCAGGGAGTTATGGGAGGAGGGAGAGAGGTGCGGGCAAGAGGAAGAGGAGGGGGGAGATCGGCAGGGAAGGGAGCTGGCCGTCGCGGTTTTCTTGGAAGAAGAAGAGCAAGAAGATGGACTTCAAGTTTTAGAAGAGTAGGAGAATGACCTTTATTTTGCGTCTGCAAACTAAACTCATTGGAGGAGGTAGATTAGCGCTGATGACCTGATGAACAGCTCCCGCCGCACGGAGGAGAATGTGAAGCTCGTGCGGAGTAGTGCACATGCCGGAGTAGGAGGAACGTGGTTTAGGTGATGACTTAGGTAAGATGTAAAGTTTGATTTTTGTAAAGTGGGATTCGGCAGCGGCCTTGAAGATAGTGTCAGTGGCTAGACTTGTGAGACTGAAGATAGTGACAGTGGCCTTGAACAGGCTATTCGACTAGGAGGATGCAAAAAATAGTCGAAACATTAGAAGACTTGTTTTTCACCGTGCAGTATTTCTGTAGAGGTGGGTTTGTTTCTTCTTGTGCACGCATAATAATCTTATTATGCTCTTAGTTCTAACTCTTGTTCTAAAACTTCACACATGGCAGGTATAGTTGATCAATCCCACTACATAATTTGCCTTCTTGAGTCTGAATCACCAGATGGCCATCAAATAGCTGTTGAAATGATATCAGGAGATGGGCACTCTCACACTGCTAATCTTCCCACTTCTGTGAGCACTGTTTATGATCTAATTTAGTTTTCCTAGTGTAATACCTCTTGATCTCTGTCAGCTACATGATATTCTTTTGCAGGATCAAGCAAGGAAGTTTGTGGATCGATCATTCTTCTGGTAAGTCAGCATTTTGCCCCAAGGAAACCATTTCCTTGATAAATAAAGAACTTGTATATTTTTACAATTTTGGTTAAGTGAGGGATCAAATATGTAGTCAACTTTATTTGATGGTAGCTTGGAGGATTAGAAATATGACTATTGCTTTCCAATTAGCTGTTCTTGCATTAATTGCGAGCGAACCTTTCTGTCTGTGGTCATTTGTCTCTTAGGCAGTGACAGGCTGTTGATATGTTTAAATACTACTATGTTGTTTCTTGTTTATGGAGTGGGCATGCTAAACTAGTTCCTGCCCTGGATGAATTCAGAATTTTAGGAACCGTTGTTTTCCAATGATGCTGAAATAATATTTCAGCTCTATTTCTGAGTCTTGGATTGTGTGTGCAGATGAAAGTGAATGGCTACGCACTATGCAACTCTACGGAATGCAATGGATTCTCTGATCTCAGGCGGGTAAGATGAGGATTCTTTTTATTAATACTCGCAATTACTCCCTCTGTTCCTAAATATTTGTCTTTTTAGAGATTTCAAATGGTTACCACATACGGATGTATATAGACATATTTTAAAGTGTAGATTCACTCATTTTGCTCCGTATGTAGTCACTTGTTGAAACCTCTAGAAAGACAAATATTTAGGAACGGAGGAGTAGATTAGAATCGGCCCAGTTGCACCTTCATTAGAATCAGCCAAAAAGCTGGCATCAACAAAGTGTGATGCATTTTTTTGGGGGTAAGGCCTAATCTTTATTGATTAAAGACCACATAGAGTGGGATAACGTTCACATTTAAGAGCAAATCTGGCTAATCTATGAGCTTTTACATACACATACAAAGTCAGTAACATTGGACTGGACTACTCATCTCCCCCACCGCCATCCACCGCTCGGCCCAGCTCGGCCTCACGTCAGGAACAATGGGCCTTAGCCCATCATTCCTCCATCGCAGGCCGCAGTATATAAATGGCGATCCTCCTTTCCACGCCGCCCCCTCCCACCTAGGGTTCCACCATCTTGTCAAAAGAAAAAGAAAAAAAACTAGGGTTCCACCAGAGAGCAAAGGGGATCGGGTGTCAGTTATGCGCCACCGCCTGCCCTGCGCCGATCTCCCCCCTCTCGCCGTCGCAATCGCCGTCGGATGCCTCGAATGAGGATCCACTGCTGCTTGCGAACAGGCGACCAAATAAGCAGCTCCCCCTTTGGGAGCTGCAGCCCCCAATCGAATCAGCAAGAGCAGCAGCTCTTTTGGGAGCGGCGGTCCGCAATCAAGCGGCTCTTTCCGAGCTGCGACCGGCAATCGAAGCAATCAAGCGGCTCCTCTCCGAGCCGCAGTCCGCAATCGAAGCAGCTCCCTTCTTTAGTGGCTAATCCGGAATCAAAGCAGTCCTTTCCGGATTACAATCAGAAACAGGCCCTCTTTCGAATTCAGTCTCCGAGTCTCCATTGGTGGCGGCAACCCAGCAGATATATACATATCTGGCCGGGCGGACACCGCGCTTCTCGCAGCCAATCTTCGGAGGAGACGGCAACTCGTGAGCCAATTCACGGTGACCAATTCTTCTCGGGCCTCGACGGATCTACGCAGGAGCCATGGGGGTGAGTTCACTGTCCTCTTCTCCTCTCGGTCTTCTGTCTAAAAATTGTACTCCAAATTGCATCTATTTGAAGTCTTATTACAGGGAGTAGTTTTTTTTTTTTGCTCTTGGACTACATCAAATCGCATCTCTGCAATTGTATAAAATTTAACATCTTCGAAACTGAATCAAAATTTGATAATTGCAATTTTTGCGTGCCAAAAAATATGCAAGTCTGTGTGGCTTGTACTACATTGGAATTGCCCTTCCTTTACATAAGATATTTTGTTTTCAGAGAGAACCCTTTAGTGGGAGTTAAAAATTATGCAATGGAGCATCCTGTTATTCTAAGAAACTTGCAACTTTGCGATTGTATAAAAGTTGCTTTTTTAATATTGCAAGAAAAATATGCCAAGTTTGTAATATTTATACTAAATCAAAGTTATGTCTTTGTGATTGTAATTGCATATCTGAGAATATTTGCGACTTGTGAAATTAACTCTTATTTGTTTCCATGCCAAATGCAGAAAGGCAGTAGAGATGATATGCTCAGCGCATTGCCTGACGACATTCTGGTCAACATTCTTGACCGACTCAATGTCCCTGAGGCTGCAAGAACCAGCATCCTGGCCAGACGGTGGGGTCAGCTTTGCGGCAAGCTGTCTCGGCTTATAATAAGCGTGCAGGACTTCCTCCCCGAGGGTGTGTTACACAGCAACGTCTCTGTTGATGAATTGGTCCGGACCAATGCGGCTGTGGTCCAAGCGACAGAGAGCATACTGGCACGCAGAAATCCAGGTGAACACACCATCCGCCTACTATCTACGACATTCTACTTGAGAGATGATGCCCCCCTATCCATCGGACGTGCTGTTGGTCATGCCATGGCGACGCACTTGGTTGAGGTTGCCAAATTCAGTGTTAGGACAGGGACGGATGACATTGCTGAAATAGACAATGATGAACTTGTAACCTGTGGGAGAAAATTCATGGTGTTCTTTGATGCTTGTTCAAATGCATTTGTTGGTCTCACTAGCCTTGAACTACAGAATTTGAGATTTGGTGAATCGGACATATCCAGCATCCTAGTCTCCTGCAAGCGGTTGAAGCATCTGCACTTGTACAATTGTGACTCTGGTGAACACAGCACACTCCAAGTTGAACATGCTCATCTCAATGAGCTTTGTATCACCCAGTGTCGTCTCACACATGTTAAGCTGAGCTGGCTCCCTCAACTCACACTGTTGGTCTTTGATGGTTGGATAGATTTTGATGATCCACTATTTATTGGTCATGTCCCATTGCTCACGTCTGTAAGCCTCACAAACGTTGCCCTTAGTTTCAACAAAATGTTCAAGTTAAGTGAGTTTCTTAGCAGTACCTCTGTACAAAATCTGAAGTTGGGATTTAGATCCGAAAAGGTAAGTCGAGATTGTAGCTTTGTGAGCCGTACTTCACTTACTCTGCTCATCTCATCATGCGTTTTTATTCCTTGCAGATTTGGGTTCAGCCAGAATGTCCAACTCAAAGTCTGGCATCTGTCTTTTGCCAGCTAAGATTTGTGAATCTGGTTAATCTTCCTGAAGGGTATGATCTCACCTGGACAATGTTTATTCTTGAAGCTGCACCCTTACTGAAGGATCTATACATCACAGTATGTGCTTACCTATACATCTCTTTTTGCTACATGGGCTTAATATGAGTACAAATGTCTGCTCTATTGAATTTATTTTCATCTTTGTTGTTTTTATGTCATGCAGGTATGGGATCATGCGTGTTCAATGGAGATGGATGAGAAGAGGAAAAAAAAATTATATAGTGAGGACAAGGGTGTAGAGTGGGACTCGGCCACAGCTGATTTCCAACACCGCAGTTTGGTTACACTTGTCATCTGTGGCTTTGAATCTGAAGATTACTTTGTGAATTATGTCAGACGTGTTATGGCAGCGGCCGTGAATCTAGAGGATGTGTTCCTGTATAGTAGGTTGTTGTGTGCTAACTGCAAAGACGAAAAGCAGGTCAGGTTCCCCTGGACTAAAAGGCAGAGGATTTCATTGAAGAAGAGAATAACTGTGGGGATTGAGTCCTTTGCCATAATTCACTCCAACAAGATGGTAAGGGATGATCATCAAGCAAAAATTCTGTACCCGGAGTGCTCACGGTTTGACACAAGTTGCTGATTTAACATTGAAGCTGTTGGAAGTGTTAGTTACTCCTCAATGGAGATGGATGAGGAGAAGAGGAAAAAAGAATCATATAGTGAGGACAAGCTGATTTCCAACACCTCAACTCCTTGATTTAACATTGTTGGAAGTGTTGGTTACTTTTGTTAAGGTGTTGTTTGGATAGGCAGTATATGCAAAACCGGATCTCCACAAACCAGGGAAACGGTGTAACAAACTAAAATCTTGTTTGGCAACTCTAACCAATCCGTGAATATAGAAAACTTGGCTTTCCAAAAACCCAGATTTCAGGTATATAGAAAAACGACTAATAGTCGTTTTTTCATAAATGAGATTTACATAAACTGGATCCCAACTGAGAGCAGAGCAAGTGTTTGCCGGCAGCTGCACGCCGGGTCGTGCAAGATGGAGGGGACGCGACGAGGCGGTTGGTCCGACGACCTCGGGGAGCAGAGCAATCGCTCGCCGGCGGCTGTGTGTGGAGTCGTGCAGGCCGGAGGGGACGCGAGAAGCAGCTGACGGCAGAGTCAGTGCGTGGGGACGACCGGACGACGACCTCGGGAACCAGCAGATGCCCTCGCCTGCGGCCGAGTGTGGAATCAACGGAGGTTGAGGGGAAGCGAGAAGCAACCTGAGGAAGAGTCAGTGCAGGGGGGCGACCACCCAGGGGCCAACGGATGCCCTCGCCGTCTGCCGCGCGCGGAGTCAGTGGAGGTCGGAGGGGATGCGAGAATTAGCCTGGGGCGACTACCTCGGAGACCATGGGAAGTGCGAGCAGGAGGCCGCATGCAGAGTCATGGAGGCCGGAACGAAGTACGGCAGCAGCATGGGATTCGTACGGCATGTTGTCGAGCTTGTATGTCTCGTCAATGGGAAAGCAAGGATGAAGGTCATGGACGAGGTAGGATAAAGCTAATGTTTGTTATCCAAACAAAAAACTCTTAAGGACCTTAGTTTATTAATTCTCTACCCAAACAAAGATTCCTGTAAACACGTTATTCATAAAATGAGCTAAAAACTTGTTTTCTACAACCCCACCACTAATCCTCGCTATCCAAACAACCCCTAAGAGTTCTTCTAATTTTGTTTTGACCTTATGAACTGTATTCTTATTTTATGATGATGGAAGGATGATGAATACTGAACTATTATTCGCATAAATTTAAGTGACATGTTGGCTAATGTGTCGTCAATTGTTCCAAAAGAAGGAACATGAATAAGCATGCCTTGTTTTGGTAAGCTAAGTGTATTTACAATGAAAATGCAAATCGGGAGCAGCTCCCATTGAAGCAGAACAGTCCGTAGCAATGAAAAATAAGCTTCAAATCATCATTTTATTTCTGTACATCAAAAGATAAGGTTCTGTCGTCTACATCAAACAATAGCTTGAATAGCATGAAACAAGTTCATTACCAATAGTGTCTCCATCAAATATGATGTTATTTCTATGATTACAAATGCTGCAACATCCTAGGATGAGGTACATGTTGCTTCCGATATTGTACTCCCTCCGCCAAATACAAGTCTTTTTAGATATTACAAGAAGTGACTACATACGAAGCAAAATGAGTGAATCTATACTCTAAAATATATCTACAAGCATTCTCCTTATGTTATAGTCCATTTGAAATGTCTAAAAAAGACTTATATTTAGAAATGAAGGGAGTACATCAAGTATGTCGAGAGTGGCACGTCTGGGCCCCTCTCCTAGTTGAGCCTCTATAATCTTCTAATAAAGAGAAGTGAGAGGAAACCATACATAACTGGATGAACCTGTGCACCCATGGCACATTTTGAACTCTGAACAATCGTACTGGTAAACTATCCTTAATAATAAACAAAAGAGAAGGTCAACTCGGATCACAGCTGCTTCAATATGCAGTGAAGCACGGTTTTTTTTTCTTTTCAAAATCGTCAGTCGCACCTGACCTGGTCGAACCGCGCCGCTCCCCCTCGCTGTCGCTGTCCTCTGAAGAAGAGAAGAGAAGAGAAGAGAAGAGAAGAGAAGAGGACGCAACGGACCAGCTGTTTGTGCCAGCGGGGCGGGGCGGCGCAACGCTGCAACCTGCGGAGACGTACAAGAGCGGTACGGCGCGTAGGAGCAGGAGCACGACGATGCGGGGGTGCAGCAAGGCGGGCGCGGTCCAGGACGAGGAGCGGGCGACCATGCCAAACAGCCGGCGTTCACGTTTTCTCCTCGACGCCTCGTGCACCTCCGCCGGTGCCGCCTCGTGCCACGCTCGCCCCGGCCATCGTCGGCGTTGCTCGAGATCCTCTCCGGCCGTCTCCCGCCGAGCTCCTCCCCTCCTGCTGACCTCCGCGTTAATGGCTCCCCTGTCGACGCCCTGTTGGGTCTAACCCTAGCTAGCTTGAACTAGTTTTCAAGGACGGAGGTAGATGAAAGCAAACAGGGACTCGCATGTTTCTGGCAACGTACGCCACGGCGCCAAACGCCCTCTTTCTCCTGTTATATAAAGCCGGACACACCAGATCGTATCTGGCCTAACAACCTACGTATAACAACAACCTGGACGCTCTGCCAAACTCAGATCGGTTTGTAGCTAACAGAAACGCAGCGCTAACGGAGCCTTCTAACGATCCGGTCTTCCATCGATCGTGAGCCCGGCTTGCTCGTCCGCCCGACCTGGACGCCAGGTTCCTCCTGTTACACCTGCTGTACGCTATCTCGATCGCCACAAACCGGCTAGACTCGACCCAAACACACGCGCACACCTACGCTAGCTGGTGACCACGGACACGAACGTGCACACACACACGCGACGCACATCCGCACACACCGTTTATTCCTAACAGCCTCTACGGCTACGTCACCCAGACCCAGCGGCAGCGCCACCTTCTCTTCCCGCTCCTCACCGTGCGCGAGACGATGAGCTCCACTTCAGCGCACGCCTCCGCCGCGGTCGACGACCTCGCCCTGACCCGCATCGTGGGCACCAGGGTAAGGACCTCTCTGCCCGCCATCGTCGGCCCCAACGGCGCCCGCCACCTTCCAAGAAGACCAGCACGTACTACATGGTATCATCATGTGCCACTCCACTCCAAGCTCACTCTCCCATGGCCATGCATGTACACCCACCGAGCAAGCCAAACTAAGCTCACCCAAGCCCAATCATCCACGCTTCACTGAGCTTCAGCCAACGCAAACGATAAAGCTAGCAACCACGAAGCTCATCGTCTTCCACCATGCATCCGGCAGGTGAAGCACCCCCTTCACTAGGCTAAACTAGCTAGCAACCATCCAGGAAGACGACGAGCTAGCGAGCGAATAAATGAAGAGCGGAGGAGTAGAAAGCAGCAGGTGCGAGGTGGAGGCCGCGGGCATCAACTACCACATCACTGTCTCTGCCCGGCCTCAACCGCTCAAGATATGGAGCAGGCCCGACGAGTCGACCTCCTCCTCGACGCCGCTGGCGACCCTGCTGCGCCTACACCTCCGCCGGTGAGCCGCAGCAGCCTAGTGCTCCGCAACGTGAGCTGACGCGCGCGCCCCCGGCGAGCTGCTCGCCATCGTCGGCGCCGGCAAGTCCACGCTGCTCGAGATCCTCTCCGCCCACCTTGAGCCCAGCTCCTCTCCTCCTACTGAACTCCGCGTCAATGGCTCGCCTGTGGACGCCGCAGCCCTGCGCGGACTCTGCGGCTACGTCACCCAGCGCGACATCCTCTTCCCGCTGCTGACGGTGCGCGAGACGCTCCACTTCAGCGCGCGCCACGGTTGACGCGCTCGTCGACGACCTTGTGCTCGCCCCACGTCGCCGATGCCAGGGTCAAGGACCTCTCCGGCGGCGAGCGCCGGCGCTTGTCCATCGGCGTCGAGGCCGTGCGCGACCCCGCCGTGCTGGTGCTCGGGCCTCGACAGTGCGTCCGCGCTCAAGATCGTGGGCGCGCTCCGGGCCATGGCCGAGACGCGCGGGCGCACCGTGGTGCTCAGCATCCACCAGCCCGGCGCGCGCATCGTCAAGATGTTCGATGCGTGCTCCTGCTCGCCGCCAGCTCTGTGCTCCACCACGGCTCCGTCGACGTGCTCCACTCGCTGCTCGCCGGCGCCGGCCTCCGCTTGCCCCCGCATGTGGACGCCGTCGAGTTCGCCATGGACTCCGTGGTCCAGCACTCCAGCTCCGCTTCCACCTGCACCCTCCAGCAGCAGCAGCAGCGCGACCGCCGTTACACGCTGCAGTAGCTCTTCCAGCAGCACAAGCTCCAGGCCCAGGCCGACGGCGTGGATTTCAGTGATGCGATCCTTCGCTGTCCTAACAGTGAATTCGGCATTCTCGACCATGTGTGTCGCCATGGCATGACTAACAGCATGTCCAATGGATATTGGGACATTGTCTCTCAAGTAGAACGTCATAGATAGAAAGCAGATCATGTGTTCACCTGGATTTCTGCGTGCCAAGCCTCTTCCTGCAGCCAGAATTTTATTCTGTTTCTAATTTAGGTGGTGATTTTCAAGCTATAAAATTGTTAGTGAAACTCTTTTTTATTAAATGCTACTTAAGTTTGATGATTACCTATGGAAAATATGGCTGATGATTATTTCTGAACCTGCACTTTGAATTGCTGGCATGGTCTTACACGAATTGTATGGTTTTGTAGTACAAGTCACAAATTTGACAGATACTCTAAATGAAACAGGTTGACTCCAACAAATACTATATATGCCACAAATTTGTAGACTATACTCGTACTAATTAAATGACAGCTCATGCATGAAAAGAAAATAACATCTCAGCATTGTTATACTGTCATCATACAAGTTTCACGCATAGATACCAACTGCCTAAAATTGTTTGCCACAACTGAATTTGAACGGCATGCATATATATAGAGCATTTGCCCATCAAACATTCTTCTATTCAGAAAGCTAGCTGTATGAATGTCTTATGACCGATCTTTATGATCAAATCAACAGCTGATCTGTTACTTTAGAAACCAGAAGGCTAAACAGTCCATGTACTTTTCTCTCTGCTATGAAATTAACCAGGTCGGATATTGAAATACAAGACAAGAACTATTAACCAGCAGACTAAACACTCTATGTGCCTTCCATTCAGCTCATTTTATAATTTATATACAAGTCATTTTGGGGGCTTGGGTTCAACCAATCACTCATACAGCAAGCGAAAGCAGAGTTTTCATTTGTTTTCCAAGCCACCAAAACGCTATAACGAACAACCCTATAACGAACAATCTGTCAGAACTCACCTGTATGGCTAGAACTCAGCAAGACACAAGGACACCTACTGGGTATCATAGCAAAAGTAAGCGAAGCAGGATTCGACACACTGCAACTTTCAGCGGTGGATACAACGTCGACCTTTCTTACAAAATTTAGATTTCCGCACATAAGAGAGCACAAATTAACAGAGTCTGCACATTTGCTTTCCATGGACAGACCATTGCCATCACTGAGATGACCTTTCCTCTCGATTCACTTCACATGATATCTTTCTCTGTTTTGTTGCATAATGTGTGTTCATGTCAGCCATAAAGCACCCTCTGCTTACCTTTTTTGGCTAAGTTTCTTAAATTTATTCCAACATATTGTTGAGTTGCCCTGCGATCATCAACATATAAATGCTGACGGTAGCACATTCTTCATTATATTTAACAACATTTTCCCACATGTTTACTGCAGAGTCCAGGCTCGAGAGAATTTGGAAACTCGGTATTTAAATCTGTGAGTAAGTTGATAACCCAATTCAAGAAATCGGTGATTCACATAAGTGGTTCTTTAGTTGATTGGCTTCTCTAGGAAAAAAAACTGAAAAGAAAGACAAAGCGTCTCTGTGATGTGCCTTTTCCAGTTTCAGTTTTTTATATAAGACTGTGATATTTGGTATATGTGTGCTATATAAGCAAAATTGCCACACTTCTACTTCTTTCACTTTAAAGTACCACACGACCCCCCTTCCTTCGACCCCACAGGCTCGCCCGAGAAACCTGCTTCTCCTACACATCTCGTGCGTCCACCCCCGAGAAACTGTCATTTCTTCACGTCTATCACATGATAAAAAAAATATTGTGCATGTGGGATTCGAACCCACACCTCCTTGGCACCAAAGCGCGCCACCACAACCAACTCACCCTTAGGTGTTTGTTGGTTAAACTAAAGAAACTAATCGTTTTGACCCCTTTTCTTTCCAATTGTGTTGCTACAAAAAAGTACAGAAAATTACCACGATTTCCCCTCAGGACAAAGTCACCATGGTATTCGCATGCAAGTTATCAAGCCTGTGTTGCGTAAGTTACCGTGCTATTTACATAGAACTTACCAGGTACTATGTTTCAACAACTACACCCCTTTTAAAGTTACCACTATATTTGTACACAAGTTATAAGGTCTTCCATGTGTAAAATGCCATGGTACTTACACATAAGTTATCAAGATATGTGTACAGCAACCTCGCCCCTGGTCAAAGTTACCATGGGGGATTGTACATGAGTTATCGGGTCTACAGTTCATATATTATCATGGTACTTATACCTAAAAACCTGGGTCTGTTTCGGTAACTTTTTTCGTAGGTCAAAAATTACCATGATGTTTTTGCGTAATTTATCACGCCTATAGCGGGTCAAAGTGGGCTGTTTTTCTTGGCCAACCCACGAGCACGTGTGCCCCTCATGACACTAAACATTATGTGGCTTTTCCGTGGCACATATGTGGTGTGTTCATCTAAGAGGCCCCGCGAAGCGAATGTATGTTTTTAACAACTTGTTTTCCTTTGGTAAAAAGTTACCATCATGTTTATATTGTAAGTTATTGGTTATGCGGTGCTTATATTATCATGTTATTCACACAAAAAATATAGGGAATGTTTTGAAAAACTTTTTCCCGGGACAAAAGGCTATCATGGTGGTTCTAGGTAACCTATCAAGCCCGCAGTGCTTAAAATATCGTGCTATTTACACAAAATTTATCAGGGGTATGTTTCAGCAAAAAATTCCCCCCACGGGTCAAAAACTTATAATGGTGTTTAGTTATCGCGGTGCATATGTTTTCATGCTATTTACACATAAAAATATCAGGGGAGGGATGTATAGTACCGTGCTATTTACCGGAGTATCTTTTTCAAAAAAAAATCCTTATGGTCAAAGTTACCATGGTGTTTCTACCTCAGTTATCATATGTGCGTTGCGTATATTACCATCTATTTACATATAAATTATCTGGTATCTTTTCACATTTTTCTTCCCCAATGGTTAAAGTTACCATAATGTTTGTATCTAAATTATCAGGTCTATGGTGTGAATGTTATCGTGTTATTTACAGAAATTACTGGGGGCCGGGGTTCAACAAATTTCTTCCCAATGATCAAAGTTACCACGATGTTTTCACCAAAGTTATCACGCCTTCAATGCTTATGACCGTGCTACTTACACATAATGTACCACGTGGTATACAAAAGTTATCATATTGGTGGTGCGTCATTTATCATGGTGGTGATGGAGAATTTACCACGGGAAAAGTTTATGTGCCAGATTTGATAAGTGAAGCAAAAGTTTTCCGGTGCTAAAATATTAAATACAAAACATGTCAAAAACAGTATTTTCCTTAGCTTGTTCAACAACGAGTGTCATAGGCAAGGTGGTTAGCTCTCTTCGTTGATTACCTGCAGACCAGAGATCAAATCTCAATTCAAGCATTATTTTTGCCCATAAATCGGGAAGGCGCGTGGGGCCGTAACTGATGATTGAAAGGAAGGAGATCGGGAGGGCAACCGGAACTGACGGTGCTGATGCAGACCAGAGATCAAATCTCAATCCAAGCATTATTTTTGCCCATAAATCGGGAAGGCGCGTGGGGCCGTAACTGATGATTGAAAGGAAGGAGATCGGGAGGGCAACCGGAACTGACGGTGCTGGATGCGTGTGGCAGTTTTGCAATCTGCCACACGATTGCCACTTACATATTTCGTTTTATATATTTAGGTGCTGCACTTTTTTTTGTACTGATGATAAATTCTTTTAAGATGAACGCACACCTTTGATAACAGGGTTCATGAAGGAGCGTTTTATACAAGGCACTAGCTCATCTATCCAGAATAATTTTCGCTCGAAGAACAGCTATGGATCCATTCGTTCCTCAACCGTAAAACTTTCCTAAGTTTAGATACACCACTTGGAAAAATGGATTGGTTTAAAAACTTTGATTTCAGGTCAGGTTACTATAAATACTGTTTCCATTGCAGTCTTATTTACAATGCACAGATTGTCGATTTAGGTGATAATTTGCAAGGTTCCAGGATTATGACATTTGCGTCTACCTGTTACTCATGTGAAAATCTATCATTAACCATTCTTTGTCGTACTATGATTTCTAAGAAATGGGGCAGATGATGCTACTTTGTAATGTGCCAGACAAAAAATTAACATAAGGAGTCCTATGATGTCAGGACAAGATAATCGTGTTCTCTATCAAATCCAGCGAGAGAAATTATACGAGTTCTCTCTGATTGTGGTAACATTAATTTTAGTAATTGGTAATACGAGAGTTACTGGTAGGTGAAGGATAGTAACAAATAAATAAATTGGATAAATCAAAAGCGATAAAGCGTTGGGAAGCCGTATCTTGGCCGTCAGATCACATTGCATTTTTTGTTCAAATGTATTAGTTGTGTATCTAGTATATCTGGAACGTTCATGTCTTGCCCAGTGGAAATCATTGTAGATTGCATTTTTTGTTCAAATGTATTAGTTGTGTATCTAGTATATCTGGAACGTTCATGTCTTGCCCAATGGAAATCATTGTAGATTGCATTTTTTGTTCAAATGTATTAGTTGTGTATCTAGTATATCTGGAACGTTCATGTCTTGCCCGGTGGAAATCATTGTAGATTGCATTTCTTTTCTTCAAAAGCTGCTTATGTGCACTTTACTTTGTGCTTCAGAAACAGCTATGCATATAAAGGCTTTTGCTCAGTCAAATCTGAGTAACAACATAAATGGACTTCCACACGACTAGCTCGAACAAAATACCACTGCCATCCGTTCTTTTACTTCAAACCAGAAAACATCCTACATGCACACGCAGGTTCCAACATGGGTGCGGCAGGTTGTTTTCGACATGCTTCGGCATGTAAATCAACATGAACTCTGCCAGTGCGGACGCCCTGTTTTGCTGGTGATTTGTTCTTTCTCTCTAACCACCACAAAAGGTTGCAAGAATTACAGTAGTTATCTCATGGCGTAGGGGGCAAAGAGGCCTTTGAACTCATCAGACATGTATCTCCACCACTAAGCTTCCTAACATTGTAAAACATAAGATTAGTAAAATGAAGTAGGAAGCCGTTGAAACAAATTATCAGATTTAAATATATTTTTTCCTGCAAAATAAAAGATTTAATGCACCAAGTCAGGTCGTTGATGGCTCATAGCAAAATCTTGTACAACACAATCTGTTTATGGTCCTAACTCTGGTTGAAGTCCATTTTTAATTTCTTATTTGGTGTGCAAGATGATAGATCACTGTTTGTTTCTTGGAATAGTTCACCCGTTGCATGGAAAGTGGAGCTTTCCAATCTCAATGTATTAAAAAAACATTTGTTTGCGTTGGCATTTGCTGATTGCGAACAGTTCAACCTTACTATCCTGTGTTTGGTGTTTGTGATGAACCGAGCAAGCAACATCACAGATGGGGCAACTAAAGCCTTAATCGGTTAAACCTCTCCTGGAGGGGATTTAAGAGGTTTGGAGGGGATGGAGTGAGGTTTTGACTTGTATAGAATTTAATCCACTTCAATCCCCATTTTGTAGCCCTAAAGTATATTCTGTTTGCAACAAACCGAGGAAACAGAACGCAGTTGGCGCGACCATCGTCTGATTTCAAAAAACTAACTAAGAAAGAGAATTCAGCTTACCGACTACAGCATATCTACCCATTCATCCACCAACACCACAAACATTGACCATACTAAAAGTGAGATTCCAACGGAAGCAAAATGATAGCTCAAGTGAAGCCTCAAATAAACAAACAGCTACTGCAATCTACTCCTTACCAGTATGCTGCACTACTCCAGCACTTCAAAAAGCAAAACAAGGGAAATAAGCACTTACTTTTCAACCACGATTTTATCATAAACAAAAAGCATTTTGTTCCATCACATTCGGATAACAAGACATATAAACGAGTGAAGTGGCATAGCATAGTAGTTAACATCTCAGCGTAAGTGGCATCTCAGCACAAGTGGCATAGCATAGAGTCGTTAACATCTCAGCATAAGTGGCACATAGCGTATAAGGTGACGGACGTTATACAGACCACAACAGGAGTTCGAAAATCAAGAGGAATGTTCGCTAGGCACATGGAAGATCATTTAACTTGCAGCAAAGACTTAGCAAAATGAGACGAGAACCTTCACCTGAAAAGTGAATCAAAATACATTTTAGGAAAGAGAAATATATTAAGGATTATAATTATTTGCAGCAAGCCATTCAAAAGTTATGACAGTTAACTGTACAAATAAAAAGAATAATTTAAAACATGAAAGGTCATTCATCAGAACATTACAAGAGCTTATAAACAAACAGATACTGCAATCTACTCCTTACCAGTTAACTGTACAAAAAAGGGCAATTAGGATAAAGAAATACAATATTTACTGGCAGCACAGGGAATTGTAGAAGCCTATATGATTCCAGCTAAAGATGTAATTAAGAAATACAATGTAGTTAATTATTAGGTAACCTTGGAAAGACAAGTTACTATAATGCAACCATGTTCAAGAGCACAAAGAGATAGCACTTCACAACTACCAGCTAAAGAAAGACAAGTTTCTACAATGCAACCATGTTCAACAGCACAAAGAGATAGCACTTCACAACTACCAGCTAAAGAAATACAATATTTACTGGCAGCTGGAAATGTAGAAGCCTATATGATTCCAGCTAAAGTACTTCACAATGGTAAAAGATGTAATTAAGAAATGCAATGTTGTTAATTATTAGGTGACCTCAGAAAGACAATGCAACCATGTTCAAGAGCACAAAGATATAGCACTTCACAACTACCAGCTAAATTCAGCCACTCACAAAAAGAGAGGGGCATATTGTGACACTAGCTTCTATTCCATAGATGATGACAAATAGCACATCATAACTCAAAGCAGATAATGAGACAACAGCATTCGATCTACAACAGGCCCTGATGATCCAAACATGAAGGATAGCATACAAAATGCAAACACATGCTGCTTCACAAGGTAATCAAATTAAACACTTCTATCAGTAAACTAACCTGAGCAAAAAAAGTGGGTTTCCAATCTTCAGTCCTCAAACTGCTGAACGGCCAATGCTCCCATCGCATTAAGACTGAAAATCAACCAACTGAAGATGAGAAACACAGGTGCAACAAAAAACATCAGCGGTATATACAAAAATCAAATGTATGAATCATACAGCTCCTGCTCAATTTCTGTCAGGGGATAGACAATTGTTGCGTTGCCATAGGTGCCCAGCTTCTGTATACGACGGCGCCATTTCAGCTGGCGCTTGGTGCAGGCCTTAGGCATGACCTCGTAGAACGGTACTGAAATTTAACACAGGCAAAAAAGTCAGTTTAGTTGCATCTTTCAAAAGTAGACAAGAATGAAGCACAATTAACCTTCTGAGGCCATGACGATCCCATCAGCGGTAACTTCACAGATCTCGATGGGTCTTGTTGTGCGGGTGTGCGCAGGCCTGTCTGAGGGAAGGTCCCTCTGACTGCAGAATCACAATATTGAGCAAATGCAGTGATGACTGTTAATATGAGAAATTGAGTCGCGATTACATACCCACGTGGGAGCTGTTTCCCACAAGCCATCACCTGCAAATTTAAGGTAAGGGCCTGTTACAATAATGACATTTGTACCAATACTAAGAACAAATTACAGACCGCATCACAAAGAATTATAGGAGTTAAACAGGTACTCTATCATGGTCTGGATCTATTTAATGGGTCAACTAATATATCTTAACAAACAGAACCCACATCTAAACAGTGGAAGGGGGGTGTACCGATCTATTGTAAAGCTTTGTACATATCACGGACGAACAAATTAAGTCAGGGCAACGAACAGCGAAAAGGAACGACCTATAAAACTTTGTACGGGCGAGGCGAATTGATAGATAAACTAGAGTAACAAAACAAGGTCAAAGTAAAAGCTACTTCACACTTGCAAACAAGAAGGCATGTTGAGACAAACATATGAATGATCTTTTGTCAACTCTAAGCTGCGCAAGTGCTAAACTGAAACTAAATCAGGTATAATGACCTGTCTGGTGAAATGAACTGGCACAAACTAACAGTAATATGGACTAAATAAGAGGGCAAACAGATTAAGCCAAACAAGATGCCAAAAGTCAACAGTAGTGGACACATAAAATGCAAGTATTGCTCAAAAACAAGCATATACACAGGGCATGTACGATGCTTTTGAGAAGAACAGACCTAAAAGATCACACAAAAACAGTAACCAATCGCTGACAAACAAATTATATTAATCTACAAGCTCTGTCTACAAATCATGACACATGTAAAATGAAATGCAACAAGCTATCTATGACACATCAAACAGCAGGAACTGACAGATCTCACCACGGATAAAATATAGCCCATGAATCAACAGATAGATTTGTGCATAGAAGAAAAGCCTGCAGGATTCTGAACACTGAATTCCACCCCAAAGATTACCTCCCTTATATAAACCTACAATACGAGCTATGGAACTGAGCCGTACGCTTGTTCCCCTCACCTCCCCTTATACAAACAAAACCCACATCTAAACAGTTGAAGGGGGGGTGTACCGATCAGATCTAAACAACACCAAGCAGATCAAGCACGCACATATGACAGACGGGGTAGAACCACGGCGGAGATCACGGGAGGGGGACGAAGGTCTCACCTCACGGTCTTCTCGTCGGCGGTGGCGAGAGGGGAGAGAGGCCGGCGGATCGATCCAATCGCACCTGCAGATCACAAACCAACGGAAAATCAGATGCAGATGAACACCGATTCGAGGAACTGGAGGAATTTTGGGGGGGGAGAGAGGGGCGGGGATCCAGATCTCAGACCCGTCGAGGCGAAGGATCCAGGCTCGGGGCGAGCGCTGCGGCGGCGGGGTGGGAGGAGGGGGAGGGGGAACGGGCGTACGGCGCGCCTATTTGTAGGGCCGCGCAACCCTAACGGCGGGGTGGAACGGCGTTCCAGCCGTCGGGACGGTGTGGGGGGGCTGGGAGGAACGGCGTTCCGTTCCGGTGGGTTGGAACGGCGGCCAGCGGGCTTAACGGGGGGAACGGGGCGCAGCAATTTTGCTCGGGGCGCTGAGAGGAACGGCGTCAGCCGAGGCGCGTTCCATTCCGGTGGGTCCATTCCAGCCGGGTCGGACGCGGCATGGATCCAATGGGCGCGGGTTGGGTTTGGTTGGATCGGAGGGAGCCGTCCCTTGTTCGTCGCTGCAAAAAGCACAGAAAATTACAAGTGCTTCAACAACAAACAACTTGTTCCCAAATTCTTCTCCCTCCCTTGTACCGGTGAAACCCAGCCAAGCCATCCGTCTTTCTCTTGGCAAACAAGAGAGGAACCGGCCGGGCACGACGCAAAGGCTGGCCGGTTTCTCCGTTGTGGGCGCGAGAAAGATGGACTGGCGCCGTGGTGCTCAACACATGCCCAACCGGATGAGAAGACCCACGAGCAGAGCTTTGCATGGGACGAGAACCAAGAACTTGCTTTGCTTTGGAGGGAGGAGGAAGAAGAACTACAGGGGTACGGAACCAAGGCTCAAGGTGGGGGGTGCGAGGGCAGCTTATATACGATGGGAGAACCCGGTGGACACGCACCCACCAACCGTCCGTCCCTACAATCGCGGCTTGATTTGTGCATCTACCCTCTTTTTAGCAGGTAATTACCCTTTCTAAATAGCCAAGATTTTGACCCTTTCCTTGTGCATGGCGCATGTACCACTAAAATACTACAGGAGTAGCGCCAAATTGAAAGCTTTCCATCTACAACACGTACTACTGCTAATAGAATACAACAACAAAAATATTGACGTACTAGAATACAATTTGTGACAGCTACGTTGCTGGTGGGTGCTATGCATCATGCATGCTCGACCACATGGTTTGCCTACCCACAAAGCGTATTACAGGTGGGACCGGGTGATTTATTATGCGGGGCCTCGAGTGATGTGACACGCCGAGACGAGCACGCCACGCCAGCGATCCGCGAGGAATGCTTTCATTGGACGATCAGTGGTTCACTCTGCCCGGTGTGCTTTCTCAAAACCCAAAAATAAATATTTAAAACTATTATTTTTCGCCTGTTTAAATTTTTTTCTCACGAGTTTGATGTTGGCTTCCTTGATCATGCTTTCGGCATGTTCAGTCGTTCAGAGATGGATGATCATGCTTTTGGTGGCTCGGAAATCGTCCATCACGCTCGCCACACGACGGACGTGAAGAACCATACAAGCTATACAACCATGTAATGGTGAGAATATCTTGTCATGGTTCAATTCACTTTAATTTAGTGAGTTATATATCGACTCTACTTTGAATAAGTTACGGTCGGTTAGTTCACAATAGTGCCATGTGTAGTTTTTTGATGAACAAAGCGTATCACGGCAATAGGCAGATCCGACACTTCACAAAGTTTGTATTGACTCTCAAACAAGACCATAAAATGCCCAACCCCACAACCTCAACATAAGCCCGTCCTGTCCTGGTTTCAAAAAATACATATATATTGTACAGTGGTAGCTTAAAAGAATTTGATTGGGTTATGTATACCAGCATTATGCATATTAAATAATGTAGGTAGTTTAGGCCAAAAATTGCCACGAGCATGGCCTTGCCTTCAAGCTTCGTGCTCAGGCCGTCATGCCATACTCAACGGTGTGAAGTGCTCAAGGCTCCACAAGACGCTCTTCAGTCCATTCCTCAAGGCATCATCGTTTCGTCGTAGTCTCGTTACCCTGGTGTCGACGACCATGTCCTGGTCTCGTTATCATATGTTTGTCGGTGGCAACCAGGCACGAAGCTTATGATCGTTGCCTTACTCTAGCGACAATGTCTGAAGCTCGGTATCATCTTTTTGCCCGTGGTGACCATGCCCCAAGATTGTTATCGTTGCCTTGCCCGCGACGACCATGTGCCAAGCTTGTTATCCTCGCTTTGCCCGTGGCAATCATGTCCCGAGCTCATTTTGCTCGGTTCGTCATGGTGAAGATATTGTCGTCGGTCATTTCATTCCTCTATGGCGATCACTTTTGAATGTTTAGGATGGTCGATGGCTGCGGGTCAGCCCCTGGCCGTCCGGTGACCGGCGTTGAGGGCACTGTGGCGGACACGAGGTTAACGTTTTTTTGAACATCAGTACAGACACAAGCGCTCATATACACGTGCATACATTCACTCCTATGAACGCACACACGCACATCATATCCCTGTGAGCATCTCCGAAATACTGAGCTGGCATGTCATCTTGAGATTTACAAAGTCACCGTAGGCGCATCGTCGTCAACGGGAACGTCTCCTCCCACTGAATGCGCATCGCCGAAAATCCTGAAATAAATCCAGAAATAAATGCGAGCAACAGGATTTGAATCCTGATGGGCTAAGGATACCACAGTCCCTCTAACCATCCAACCACATGTTGGTTCGCCACATGGGGCTAACGTTGACAGTGTGTTTTATCTTTATGTGTATGACATGGCTTGTCATGAGCTCGTTGAAATAGTGGTCTACCGAGTGAATCGGAGATGAGGTTTGTTCTTGTTTTTCGGTTGGTTGAAGAGGAGGTTTGTTCGTGTTAAGAAAAGTTGTACAGTAGGAGAAATTTTTACACCGAGGACTCAGCCTACACGTAAGAGCGATACAGTCAAAGTGCATGCTTATATACGTGTGCGCCAAACCTGCACCGAGCTAGACATGCATGCATGCGCTGGTGTGCCGCAGCCGGGCCAACAGTGACACCCAGCTTTCGGAGGTTAGAGCATGGCCAGCCGTTGGCACCCCAGGAGGCATAAAAATCGCCTCCTGGGGGCGAGCCGGCGGTATAATCGGCTCTGGAGACGGTTGGGCACTCAGCCGTCGTCTCAGGCGCCGATGTCCGCCCATATTTTGGTCTATTTTCAGCGAAAAATGGCCCGATATCGCCGCGAATCGGCCCATATTCGGTGTGGTTTGGCGTGAATTCTCAACATAAATATTTTTCATCACATAGTTCATTATAGAAAATCAATAGAAATTAAATAGTTCAATACAAATTATATAGTTCAACAAATAAAAACTCATATTTCATCACACGTCGAGCTAGGCGTCACCCTTGATCCTCCATAGGTGCTCCACCAGATCCTGCTGCAGTTGTTGATGCACATGTGGGTCTCGGATCTCCTAACACATATTGAGGTAGGCAGTCCAGGTTGCCGGTAGCTGGTGATCAACTTGGGCAAGAGGACCCTGCCTGTAGTATGGTTCAGTGTCAAACACTGGCTCTTCTTGCTCGCTCTCAATGATCATATTGTGCAAGGTGACACAACAAGTCATGATCTCCCACATTTGATCTTTCGACCAGGTCTGAGCAGGGTACCGGACAACAACTAATCGAGATTGGAGCACACCAAATGTCCGCTCGACATCCTTCCTGCAAGACTCCTAAGCCTTGGCAAAGTGGGACTTCTTGCCTCCTGGCACAATGTTTGAGATAGTCTTCACAAATGTCGACCATCTCGGATAGATGCCATCAGCTAGGTAGTACCCCTTGTTGTAGTGCCGCCCATTGACCTCGAAGTTCACCGGAGGAGAATGACCTTCAACAAGCTTGGCAAAGACAGGGGAGCACTGCAGGATGTTGATGTCATTATGAGTTCCTGGCATCCCAAAGAAAGAGTGCCAAATCCAGAGGTCCTGTGTGGCCACTGCCTCAAATACCACACTGCAACCGCCTTTGGCGCCTTTGTACAACCCCTACCAAGCAAATGGACAGTTCTTCCATTTCCAATGCATGCAGTCGCTGCTTCCAAGCATCCCAGGAAATCCTCTTGCTGCATTCTGTGCTAGGATCCAAGCAGTGTCTTCAGCATTGGGTGATCGCAAGTATTGCGGTCCAAACACTGCCAGCACTGCCTTGCAGAACTTGTAGAAACACTCAATGGTCGTGGACTCGGCCATGCACCCATAGTCGTTGAGTGAATCACCGGGAGCTCCGTATGCAAGCATCCTCATAGCTGTCGCGCACTTCTGGATTGATATTCAAGGAAGATCCAAGCAACTAAGCTTGGGGATGCCCCGGAAAGCATCCCCTCTTTCGTCTCCAACATTATCAATAACCTTACTTGGGGGCTATATTTTTATTCGTCACATGATATGTGTTTTGCTTGGAGCGTCATTTTATTTTATTAGGATTTGCTTGCTGTTATTTAGAATAATGTTTTGCATCTTTATTTCAATAAAAGTATCAAGGATAGCCTTACCATGCTTATTTTGCAAGTCTATATGTTGCTGTTCGAAAACGGAAAGTTTGTTGTTATATTTTGAATATTTGTTAATAGTCAGAACATGATAAAATCTTGAAATGTTTACACGATTAGCTATGAAATTTTTTCCTACAGTGTCGTAATTTTTTAGAATTTTTGGATTCAGGGAAGTATGAGTATAATTGCACTCTTTACAAATTGTCATGTTTAGACAGATTGCTGTTATTTTGCATTGTTTACATATGTTTGTTTGTTTAGTGATTCTATTTGGGGATAGGAGTATTAAATATGTAGATGAACTTAGTAGGCAATATCAAACAATAATTTTAGTGATTTTCTAGAATAGATAATGATAAGGTGTTGCATTGATTTACACTTACTTATCTCACGAGTTCTTGTTGAGTTTTGTGTGGATGAAGTTTCTAAGATTTAGGAAAACCGCGATATAAAAGGAATTAAGGAGACACAAAAACTCAAGCTGGGGGATGCCCAAGGAATCCCAACATATCATTCCAAGAAGTCTTAAATATCTAAGCTTGGGGATGCCCCAATAGGCATTCCATCTTTCTTCATCAACAATTATCGGTTAGCCTCAGTTGAGCATAAGTTTTTGCTTCTTCACCATCGTGTGCTATGCTACCTCTTGAGCTTGCGTTGGTTTTCCCTTGAAGAGGAAAGGGTGATGCAGCAAAGTAGCGTAAGTATTTCCCTCAGTTTTGAGAACCAAAGTATCAATCCAGTAGGAGACAACGCACAAGTCACCGAATACCTGCACAAACAATCAACAACTTGCACCCAACGCGATAAAGAGGTTGTCAATCCCTTCATGATCACTTGCAAAAGTGAGATCCGATAGAGATAAATAAATGGTAAAGTAAATATTTATGATATTTTTGGTTTTTTATAGATCGGAAAGTAAAAGATTGCAAAATAGTAGATCGGAAACTAGTAAGATGTAAAAGAGATTCAATATAATGAAAAAGAGACCCGGGGCCATAGGTTTCACTAGTGGCTTCTCTCAAGATAGCAAATATTACGGTGGGTGAACAAATTACTGTCGAGCAATTGATAGAAAAGCGCAAAGTTATGACGATATCTAAGGCAATGATCATGAACATAGGCATCACATTCGTGTCAAGTAGACCGACTCCAGCCTGCATCTACCACTATTACTCCACACATCGACCGCTATCCAACATGCATCTAGAATATTAAGTTCATAAAGAACGGTGTTGGGGAACGTAGTAATTTCAAAAAAAATCCTACGCACACGCAAGATCATGGTGATGCATAGCAACGAGAGGGGAGAGTGTGATCTACGTACCCTTGTAGACCGACAGTGGAAGCATTAGCACAACGCGGTTGATGTAGTCGTACGTCTTCATGGCCCGACCGATCAAGCACCGAAACTACGACACCTCTGAGTTTTGGCACACGTTCAGCTCGATGACGATCCCCAGACTCCGATCCAGCAAAGTGTCGGGGAAGAGTTCCGTCAGCACGACGGCGTGGTGACGATCTTGATGTTCTACCGTCGCAGGGCTTCGCCTAAGCACCGCTACAATATTATCGAGGATTATGGTGGAAGGGGGCACCGCACACGGCTAAGAAAACGATCACGTGGATCAACTTGTGTGTCTAGGGGTGCCCCCTGCCCCCGTATATAAAGGAGCAAGGGGAGGAGGCCGGCCGGCCCTATAGGCGCGCCAAGGAGGAGTCCTCCTCCTAGTAGGGTAGGACTCCTACTGGGAGGGGGGAAAGGAAGTGGGGAGGGAGAAGGAAAGGGGGGCGTCGCCCCCCCTCTCCTAGTCCAATTCGGACCAGGGGGGGAGGAGGCGCACGGCCCACCCTGGCTGCCCCTCTCTCTCTCCACTAAGGCCCATATGGCCCATTACTTCTCCGGGGGGGGGGGGGGTCCGGTAACCCTCCGGCTCTCCGGTTTTCTCCGAAATCACCCGGAACACTTCCGGTGTCCGAATATAGCCGTCCAATATATCAATCTTTATGTCTCGAACATTTCGAGACTTCTCGTCATGTCCGTGATCACATCCGGGACTTCGAACTAACTTCGGTACATCAAAAACTCATAAACTCATATAACTATCATCGAAACCTTAAGCGTGCGGACCCTACGGGTTCGAGAACAATGTAGACATGACCGAGACATGTCTCCGGTCAATAACCAATAGCAGAACCTGGATGCTCATATTGGCTCGCACATATTCTACGAAGATCTTTATCGGTCAGACCGCATAACAACATACGTTGTTCCCTTTGTCATCGGTATGTTACTTGCCCGAGATTCGATCGTCGGTATATCAATACCTAGTTCAATCTCGTTACCGGCAAGTCTCTTTACTCGTTACGTAATACATCATCTCGCAACTAACTCATTAGTTGCAATGCTTGCAAGGCTTATGTGATGTGCATTACCGAGAGGGCCCAGAGATACCTCTCCGACAATCAGAGTGACAAATCCTAATCTCGAAATACGCCAACCCAACATTTACCTTTGGAGACACCTGTAGAGCTCCTTTATAATCACCCAGTTACGTCGTGACATTTGGTAGCACACAAAGTGTTCCTCTGGCATACGGGAGTTGCATAATCTCATAGTCATAGGAACATGTATAAGTCATGAAGAAAGCAATAGCAACATACTAAACGATCGGGTGCTAAGCTAATGGAATGGGTCATGTCAATCACATCATTCTCCTAATAATGTGATCCCGTTAATCAAATGACAACACATGTCTATGGTTAGGAAACATAACCATCTTTGATTAATGAGCTAGTCAAGTAGAGGCATACTAGTGATGTTTAGTTTGTCTATGTATTCACACAAGTATTATGTTTCCGGATAATACAATTCTAGCATGAATAATAAACATTTATCATGATATAAGGAAATAAAATAATAACATTATTATTGTCTCTAGGGCATATTTCCTTCAAACGGAGTAACGCATTAAGAAAGATGACATGATGTAGAGGACTTAACTCAAGCAATATGATAAAACCCCATCTTTTTATCCTTGATGGCAATAATACAATATGTGCCTTGTTGCCCCTATTGTCACTGGGAAAGGACACCGCAAGATTGAACCCAAAGCTAAGCACTTCTCCCATTGCAAGAAAGATCAATCTAGTAGGCCAAACTAAACCGATAATTCGAAGAGACTTGCAAAGATATCAAATCATGCATATAAGAATTCAGAGAAGAACCAAATAATATGCATAGATAATCTAATCATAAATCCACAATTCATCGGATCTCG
This sequence comes from Triticum urartu, assembly GCF_003073215.2. NCBI lineage: Eukaryota > Viridiplantae > Streptophyta > Magnoliopsida > Poales > Poaceae > Triticum > Triticum urartu. Next base: position 570,475,660 of record NC_053027.1, read on the forward strand.
GCAAACACACCGCAAAAGAATATTACATCGAATAGATCTCCAAGAACATCGAGGAGAATATGGTATTGAGAATCAAAGAGAGAGAAGGAGCCATCTAGCTAATAACTATGGACTCGAAGGTCTGTGGTAAACTACTCACGCTTCATCGGAGAGGTAATGGTGTTGATGTAGAAGCCCTCCTTGATCATGGTGATGCATAGCAACGAGAGGGGAGAGTGTGATCTACGTACCCTTGTAGACCGACAGCGGAAGCATTAGCACAACGCGGTTGATGTAGTCGTACGTCTTCATGGCCCGACCGATCAAGCACCGAAACTACGGCACCTCCGAGTTTTGGCACACGTTCAGCTCGATGACGATCCCCGGACTCCGATCCAGCAAAGTGCCGGGGAAGAGTTCCGTCAGCACGACGGCGTGGTGACGATCTTGATGTTCTACCATCGCAGGGCTTCACCTAAGCACCGCTACAATATTATCGAGGATTATGGTGGAAGGGGGCACCGCACACGGCTAAGAAAATGATCACGTGGATCAACTTGTGTGTCTAGGGGTGCCCCCTGCCCCCGTATATAAAGGAGCAAGGGGAGGAGGCCGGTCGGCCCTATAGGTGCGCCAAGGAGGAGTCCTCCTCCTAGTAGGAGTAGGGGGGAAAGGAAGTGGGGAGGGAGAAGGAAAGGGGGGCGCGCCCCCCCTCTCCTAGTCCAATTCAGACCAGGGGGAGGAGGCGCGCGGCCCACCCTGGCTGCCCCTCTCTCTCTCCACTAAGGCCCATATGGCCCATTACTTCTCCCGGGGGGTTCCGGTAACCCTCCGGCTCTTCAGTTTTCTCCGAAATCACCCGGAACACTTCCGGTGTCTGAATATAGCCGTCCAATATATCAATCTTTATGTCTCGACCATTTCGAGACTCCTCGTCATGTCCGTGATCACATCCGGGACTCCGAACTAACTTCGGTACATCAAAAACTCATAAACTCATATAACTGTCATCGAAACCTTAAGCGTGCGGACCCTACGGGTTCGAGAACAATGTAGACATGACCGAGACATGTCTCCGATCAATAACCAATAGCGGAACCTGGATGCTCATATTGGCTCCTACATATTCTACGAAGATCTTTATCGGTCAGACCGCATAACAACATACGTTGTTCCCTTTGTCATCGGTATGTTACTTGCCCGAGATTTGATCGTCGGTATCTCAATACCTAGTTCAATCTCGTTACCGGCAAGTCTCTTTACTCGTTACGTAATACATCATCTCGCAACTAACTCATTAGTTGCAATGCTTACAAGGCTTATGTGATGTGCATTACCGAGAGGGCCCAGAGATACCTCTCCGACAATCCGATTGACAAATCCTAATCTCGAAATACGCCAACCCAACATTTACCTTTGGAGACACCTGTAGAGCTCCTTTATAATCACCCAGTTACGTTGTGACGTTTGGTAGCACACAAAGTGTTCCTCTGGCAAACGGGAGTTGCATAATCTCATAGTCATAGGAACATGTATAAGTCATGAAGAAAGCAATAGCAACATACTAAACGATCGGGTGCTAAGCTAATGGAATGGGTCATGTCAATCACATCATTCTCCTAATAATGTGATCCCGTTAATCAAATGACAACACATGTCTATGGTTAGGAAACATAACCATCTTTGATTAATGAGCTAGTCAAGTAGAGGCATACTAGTGATGTTTAGTTTGTCTATGTATTCACACAAGTATTATGTTTCCGGATAATACAATTCTAGCATGAATAATAAACATTTATCATGATATAAGGAAATAAAATAATAACATTATTATTGCCTCTAGGGCATATTTCCTTCAGTCTCCCACTTGCACTAGACTCAATAATCTAGATTACACGGTAATGATTCTAACACCCATGGAGCTTTGGTGCTGATCATGTTTTGCTCGTGGAAGAGGCTTAGTCAACGGGTCTGCAACATTCAGATCCGTATGTATCTTGCAAATCTCTATGTCTCCCACCTAGACTAGATCCCGGATTGGATTGAAGCATCTTTTGATGTGCTTGGTTCTCTTGTAAAATCTGGATTCCTTTGCCAAGGCAATTGCACCATTATTGTCACAAAAGATTTCATTGGACCCGATGCACTAGGTATGACACCTAGATCGGATATGAACTCCTTCATCCAGACTCCTTCGTTTGCTGCTTCCGAAGCAGCTATGTACTCCGCTTCACATGTAGATCCCGCCACAATGCTTTGTTTAGAACTGCACCAACTGACAGCTCCACCGTTTAATATAAACACGTATCCGGTTTGCGATTTTGAATTGTCTGGATCAGTGTCAAAGCTTGCATCAACGTAACCATTTACGATGAGCTCTTTGTCACCTCCATATATGAGAAACATATCCTTAGTCCTTTTCAGGTATTTCAGGATGTTCTTGACCGCTGTCCAGTGATCCACTCCTGGATTACTTTGGTACCTCCCTGCTAGACTTATAGCAAGACACACATCAGGTCTGGTACACAGCATTGCATACATGATAGAGCCTATGGCTGAAGCATAGGGAACATCTTTCATTTTCTCTCTATCTTCTGCATTGGTCGGGCATTGAGTCTTACTCAATTTCACACCTTGTAACACAGGCAAGAATCCTTTCTTTGCTTGATCCATTTTGAACCTTTTCAAAAATTTGTCAAGGTATGTGCTTTGTGAAAGTCCAATTAAGCGTCTTGATCTGTCTCTATAGATCTTAATGCCCAATATGTAAGCAGCTTTACCGAGGTCTTTCATTGAAAAACTCTTATTCAAGTATCCCTTTATGCTATCCAGAAATTCTATATCATTTCCGATTAGTAATATGTCATCTACATATAATATCAGAAATGCTACAGAGCTCCCACTCACTTTCTTGTAAATACAGACTTCTCCAAAAGTCTGTACAAACCAAATGCTTTGATCACACTATCAAAGCGTTTATTCCAACCCCGAGAGGCTTGCACTAGTCCAAAAATGGATCGTTGGAGCTTGCACACTTTGTTAGCTCCCTTTGGATCGACAAAACCTTCCGGCTGCATCATATACAAATCTTCTTCCATAAATCCATTCAGGAATGCAGTTTTGACATCCATCTGCCAAATTTCATAATCATAAAATGCGGCAATTGCTAACATGATTCGGACAGACTTAAGCATCGCTACGGGTGAGAAGGTCTCATCGTAGTCAATCCCTTGAACTTGTCGAAAACCTTTTGCGACAAGTCGAGCTTTGTAGACAGTAACATTACCGTCAGCGTCAGTCTTCTTCTTAAAGATTCATTTATTCTCAATTGCTTGCCGATCATTGGGCAAGTCAACCAAAATCCATACTTTGTTCTCATACATGGATCCCATCTCAGATTTCATGGCTTCAAGCCATTTTGCGGAATCTGGGCTCACCATCGCTTCTCCATAGTTCGTAGGTTCATCATGATCTAGTAGCATGACTTCCAGAACAGGATTACCGTACCACTCTGGTGCGGATCTTACTCTGGTTGATCTACGAGGTTCAGTAGTATCTTGTTCTGAAGTTTCATGATCATCATCATTAGCTTCCTCACTAATTGGTGTAGGTGTCATAGAAAATGGTTTCTGTGATGTACTAATTTCCAATAAGGGAGCAGGTACAGTTACCTCATCAAGTTCTACTTTCCTCCCACTCACTTCTTTCGAGAGAAACTCCTTCTCTAGAAAGTTTCTGAATTTAGCAACAAAAGTCTTGCCTTCGGATCTGTGATAGAAGGTGTATCCAATAGTTTCCTTTGGATATCCTATGAAGACACATTTCTCCGATTTGGGTTCGAGCTTATCAGGTTGAAGCTTTTTCAAATAAGCATCGCAGCCCCAAACTTTCAGAAACGACAACTTTGGTTTCTTGCCAAACCACAGTTCATAAGGCGTCGTCTCAACGGATTTTGATGGTGCCCTATTTAACGTGAATGCGGCCGTCTCTAGAGCATAACCCCAAAACGATAGCGGTAAATCAGTAAGAGACATCATTAATCACACCATATCAAGTAAAGTACGATTACGACGTTCGGACACACCATTACGCTGTGGTGTTCCGGGTGGCGTGAGTTGCGAAACTATTCCGCATTGTTTCAAATGTACACCAAACTCGTAACTCAAATATTCTCCTCCACGATCGGATCGTAGGAATTTTATTTTCTTGTTACGATGATTTTCAACTTCACTCTGAAATTCTTTGAACTTTTCAAACGTTTCAGACTTATGTTTCATTAAGTAGATATACCCATATCTGCTTAAGTCATCTGTGAAGGTGAGAAAATAACGATATCCGCCACGAGCCTAAACATTCATCGGACCACATACATCTGTATGTATGATTTCCAACAAATCTGTTGCTCTCTCCATAGTACCGGAGAACGGTGTTTTGTCATCTTACCCATAAGGCACGGTTCGCAAGTACGAAGCGATTCATAATCAAGTGGTTCCAAAAGTCCATCAGTATGGAGTTTCTTCATGCGCTTTACACCGATATGACCCAAACGGCAGTGCCACAAATAAGTTGCACTATCATTATCAACTCTGCATCTTTTGGCTTCAACATTATGAATATGTGTGTCACTACTATCGAGATTTAATAAGAATAGACCACTCTTTAAGGGTGCATGACCATAAAAGATATTACTCATATAAATAGAACAACCATTATTCTCTGATTTAAATGAATAACTGTTTCGCATCAAACAAGATCCAGATATAATGTTCATGCTTAAAGCTGGCACCAAATAACAATTATTTAGGTCTAATACTAATCCCGAAGGTAGATGTAGAGGTAGCGTGCCAACCGCGATCACATCGACTTTGGAACCATTTCCCACGCGCATCGTCACCTCGTCCTTAGCCAATCTTCGCTTAATCCGTAGTCCCTGTTTCGAGTTGCAAATGTTAGCAACACAACCAGTATCAAATACCCAGGTGCTACTGCGAGCATTAGTAAGGTACACATCAATAACATGTATATCACATATACCTTTGTTCACCTTGCCATCCTTCTTATCCGCCAAATACTTGGGGCAGTTCCGCTTCCAATGACCAGTCTGCTTGCAGTAGAAGCACTCAGTTTCAGGCTTAGGTCCAGGTTTGGGTTTCTTCTCTTGAGTAGCAACTTGCTTGCTGTTCTTTTTGAAGTTCCCCTTCTTCTTCCCATTTCCCTTTTTCTTGAAACTAGTGGTCTTGTTGACCATCAACACTTGATGCTCCTTCTTGATTTCTACCTCCGCAGCTTTCAACATTGCGAAGAGCTCGGGAATAGTCTTATTCATCCCTTGCATATTATAGTTCATCACGAAGCTCTTGTAGCTTGGTGGCAGTGATTGGAGAATTCTGTCAATGACGCAATCATCTGGAACATTAACTCCCAATTGAATCAAGTGATTATTATACCCAGACATTTTGAGTATATGCTCACTGACAGAACTGTTCTCCTCCATCTTGCAGCTATAGAACTTATTGGAGACTTCATATCTCTCAATCCGGGCATTTGCTTGAAATATTAACTTCAACTCCTGGAACATCTCATATGCTCCATGACGTTCAAAACGTCGTTGAAGTCCCGATTCTAAGCCGTAAAGCATGGCACACTGAACTATCGAGTAGTCATCAGCTTTGCTCTGCCAGACGTTCATAACATCTGGTGTTGCTCCAGCAGCAGGCCTGGCACCCAGCGGTGCTTCCAAGATGTAATTCTTCTGTGCAGCAATGAGGATAATCCTCAAGTTACAGACCCAGTCCGTGTAATTGCTACCATCATCTTTCAACTTTGCTTTCTCAAGGAACGCATTAAAATTCAACGGAACAACAACACGGGCCATCTATCTACAATCAAACATAAACAAGCAAGATACTATCAGGTACTAAGTTCATGATAAATTTAGGTTCAATTAATCATATTACTAAAGAACTCCCACTTAGATAGACATCCCTCTAATCCTCTAAGTGATTACGTGATCCAAATCAACTAAACCATGTCCGATCATCACGTGAGATGGAGTAGTTTCATTGGTGAACATCACTATGTTGATCATATCTACTATATGATTCACGCTCGACCTTTTCGGTCTCCGTGTTCCGAGGCCATATCTGTATATGCTTGGCTCGTCAAGTATAACCTGAGTATTCCACGTGTGCAACTGTTTTGCACCCGTTGTATTTGAACGTAGAGCCTATCACACCCGATCATCACGTGGTGTCTCAGCACGAAGAACTTTCGCAACGGTGCATACTCAGGGAGAACACTTCTTGATAATTAGTGAGAGATCATCTTAAAATGCTACCGTCAAACAAAGCAAGATAAGATGCACAAAAGATAAACATCACATGCAATCAATATAAGTGATATGATATGGCCATCATCATCTGGTGCTTGTGATCTCTATCTTCAAAGCACCGTCATGATCACCATCGTCACCGGCGCGACACCTTGATCACCATCGTAGCATCGTTGTCGTCTCGCCAATCTTATGCTTCCACGACTATCGCTACCGCTTAGTGATAAAGTAAAGCATTACAACGCAATTGCATTGCATACAATAAAGCGACAACCATATGGCTCCTGCCAGTTGCCGATAACTTGGTTACAAAACATGATCATCTCATACAATAAAATTTAGCATCATGTCTTGACCATATCACATCACAACATGCCCTGCAAAAACAAGTTAGACGTCCTCTACTTTGTTGTTGCAAGTTTTACGTGGCTGCTACGGGCTTAAGCAAGAACCAATCTTACCTACGCATCAAAACCACAACGATAGTTTGTCAAGTTGGTGCTGTTTTAACCTTCGCAAGGACCAGGCGTAGCCACACTCAGTTCAACTAAAGTTGGAGAAACTGACACCCGCTAGCCACCTTTGTGCAAAGCACGTCGGGAGAACCGGTCTCGCGTAAGCGTACGCGTAATGTCGGTCCGGGCCACTTCGTCCAACAATACCGCCGAACCAAAGTATGACATGCTGGTAAGCAGTATGACTTATATCGCCCACAACTCACTTGTGTTCTACTCGTGCATATAACATCAACACATAAAACCTAGGCTCTGATGCCACTGTTGGGGAATGTAGTAATTTTAAAAAAATTCCTACGCACACGCAAGATCATGGTGATGCATAGCAACGAGAGGGGAGAGTGTGATCTACGTACCCTTGTAGACCGACAGCGGAAGCATTAGCACAACGCGGTTGATGTAGTCGTACGTCTTCACGGCCCGACCGATCAAGCACCGAAACTACGACACCTCCGAGTTTTGGCACACGTTCAGCTCGACGATGATCCCCGAACTCCGTTCCAGCAAAGTGTCGGGGAAGAGTTCCGTCAGCACGGCGGCGTGGTGACGATCTTGATGTTCTACCGTCGCAGGGCTTCGCCTAAGCACCGCTACAATATTATCGAGGATTATGGTGGAAGGGGGCACCGCACACGGCTAAGAAAACGATCACGTGGATCAACTTGTGTGTCTAGGGGTGCCCCCTGCCCCCGTATATAAAGGAGCAAGGGGAGGAGGCCGGCCGGCCCTATAGGCGCGCCAAGGAGGAGTCCTCCTCCTAGTAGGAGTAGGACTCCTACTAGGAGGGGGGAAAGGAAGTGGGGAGGGAGAAGGAAAGGGGGGCGTCGCCCCCCTCTCCTAGTCCAATTCGGACCAGGGGGGAGGAGGCGCGCAGCCCACCCTGGCTGCCCCTCTCTCTCTCCACTAAGGCCCATATGGCCCATTACTTCTCTGGGGGGGGGGGGTTCCGGTAACCCTCCGGCTCTCCGGTTTTCTCCGAAATCACCCGGAACACTTCCGGTGTCCGAATATAGCCGTCCAATATATCAATCTTTATGTCTCGACCATTTCGAGACTTCTCGTCATGTCCATGATCACATCCGGGACTTCGAACTAACTTCGGTACATCAAAAACTCATAAACTCATATAACTGTCATCGAAACCTTAAGCGTGCGGACCCTACGGGTTCGAGAACAATGTAGACATGACCGAGACATGTCTCCGGTCAATAACCAATAGCGGAACCTGGATGCTCATATTGGCTCGCACATATTCTACGAAGATCTTTATCGGTCAGACCGCATAACAACATACGTTGTTCCCTTTGTCATCGGTATGTTACTTGCCCGAGATTCGATCGTCGGTATATCAATACCTAGTTCAATCTCGTTACCGGCAAGTCTCTTTACTCGTTACGTAATACATCATCTCGCAACTAACTCATTAGTTGCAATGCTTGCAAGGCTTATGTGATGTGCATTACCGAGAGGGCCCAGAGATACCTCTCCGACAATCAGAGTGACAAATCCTAATCTCGAAATACGCCAACCCAACATTTACCTTTGGAGACACCTGTAGAGCTCCTTTATAATCACCCAGTTACGTTGTGACATTTGGTAGCACACAAAGTGTTCCTCTGGCAAACGGGAGTTGCATAATCTCATAGTCACAGGAACATGTATAAGTCATGAAGAAAGCAATAGCAACATACTAAACGATCGGGTGCTAAGCTAATGGAATGGGTCATGTCAATCACATCATTCTCCTAATAATGTGATCCCGTTAATCAAATGACAACACATGTCTATGGTTAGGAAACATAACCATCTTTGATTAATGAGCTAGTCAAGTAGAGGCATACTAGTGATGTTTAGTTTGTCTATGTATTCACACAAGTATTATGTTTC
>NC_053027.1:570485371-570588778 GCF_003073215.2 Triticum urartu
CGTCTGGCCAAGCTCACCATCTTCTGCTTTCAGTCTGAAGACTACATGATGAGTCATGTCAGGCGTGTCATGGAAGCAGCGGTGAATCTAGAGGATGTCTACTTGTTTGATAGACTGACATGTGACGGATGCCGAGGCGTGACGCCTTTAAAGCCGATAAGGTTCCCGGCGGAAAGTAGGCACAGGCGTTGGGTGGAGAAGCAAATCAGGAAGGGGGGCATCGAGTCACTTGCCACAATCCACTTCCTGGGGACTGATGCAATAAGGGGTGATATTCTTGCAAGGATAGCTACAGGATACTAGAGGCAGTTTGTTTAACAGCAGAATTCAAGAATTTTATGATCCAATTAAATTTTAGACCAAAGTTTGTAGGGTTATATGTAATGGGGCTGAATATGGGAGGCGTTATGAGATTTTTAAAAAATCCGGCTAAGGTTAGGATCCACTGTTGTCTGTTGGTGTGTTCGTATGGCGCAATTCCATGTTATGGTGCACTTGCAAATCGTCATATACAAGGCCCTGTTCGAAAACCCACCCACTCCATGAATCTTGGGAGCGAGGAAAGTGCAGCTCCCTGATTTCCAACTACAGCTCCGCCCGCTCCGGAGAGCTGAGTTGCGGAGCAAAGCGATTCCGAACATTGCCTAACTGTGAAAGCATAAACCATACTTCGGAGATGTGATCTTGTGGCTGTAGCCTCCTGGTACACACGGTAGGAACGGAGGAAGTTCACAAAAGTGGAGGCATTGCAAGCATCGGTCAGATGAACGGAGGAAGTTCATAAGAGGTGAGGCATTGCAAGCATCGGTCAGATCAGCTCAAGCTATCTCGATGCTGGCTTTGAATTTTGCTGAGTGAAAAAAATTCAGAACCGCCAAGTGATCAGACATGGCTGGAATAAGGGAAAGCATCTCTCTTTTCAACGGGCTGATTTCTGTGTGAGATCAACCGCCCCGCGAGACGTTCGATCCAGCTGGATCGTGCGGCGCTCGTCTCAACTGGCCGTAAACAGGCCACACTTTCCTAGCCCCACACTGTTTAATATTATCTTCTTAGACTACTCACAGTGAGAGTAACATAGATGGTAACATCACACATCTTTAGGATTTTGTGGACATGTTGTAACAATTTTCGTCCAGGATTTGTAAATTAAACAGACAGCTCTTCTATTTTCGGCATTTTAAAATAAGTGTTATGGTTTTAGTTCACAGTTGTTATTTTGAAATGAAATGGAGGGAGTACTTTTTTAAGGAATCGAAGCCTCCTAACAGACACGACTTCCAAAAGAGCACATCGACAGATAAATTTATAGAAGACCTTATGCATAGACAATTGTATGCTAATCCTCGATGTAGTGAGTGTCGATTTAATTATTGAAGAAAGTATACTTTTCGTCCTTCAACTCTTTGCAAAGTCTAGTCTTTGAAGTTTAAAACCGGACAATTTACACCCCTAACTCTTGAAACTGGACAAGTTTAGCCCCTTGTCTCGGTTGACCCAGTATCGCTGCTTACTCATCACGGTTTTGACCCGTCTTCGTTCACGTGGCGGTACTTCTCTCTCCTACCTTTCCCCTTGTCACATTGGATTACTGAGACATTTCATCAAACACCTAGCATGCACTGCGTGTGCCGTCAACGGCTGGCTCCCGTGGCTTGCGGACGGGTGCTGGCTGACGCCCTGTGAGGCGGCGTGCTGCTTCGCTTAGGTCAAAAGGAAGCCGCAACTCGGAAGAGTGCAAGTCAGCATCAGCATCTCCGTCGCGCTGCTGCGGCCCTCGCCGACCGAGCTCTCACCGCGGCAACCGGGCGACATGGCGTTCACACGTACGCCGGCGCGCCAGCTTGTCCACCACCAGCCGCACCACCACTAGTGCAGAACCGGGCTTTAGTCCCGGTTCGTAAAGGCCTTTAGTGCCGGTTCCATAACCGGTACTAAAGGGTGGGCACTAAAGCCCCCCCCCTTTAGTACCGGTTCGGCATGAACCGACGCTAAACTGCCACCACGTGGCACGAGCCAGACCACGGGTGCGGTAGATCATTAGTACCGGTTGGTAACACCAACCGGTACTAAATATTTGTGGGTTTTGGTTTTATTTTTTATTTTTCCTTTAAATTTGTGTTATCAATTTAATTTAGGATTGTTTTATGTTATAATGACTTGTTATACTTGATATGGATATGGATATGACATATATATATATATATACTTGATCACTTAGCTAGGATCCATCCAGTTCAAACTAATTTGCGGTTTCTTTCATAAATGATATATATAATAACTCATCATCACATATTAATAAATAAATAAACTCTTACATCATATCATCACCAACAACAGTATATATATATATATATATATATATATATATATATATACTAGCTAGCTAAAAATCATCGTAGTCGTCATTACCACTATTTAATCATCATAGTCATTTCCGCTATCTAATCACCACCAACACTAGCTTAAAAAAGAAATATTCACTTGTAACAGAAGCAAAGATATCATCGAGTTCAACATGGTCATGATATTATAAGCATTCACAAGCAAACCACTATTTGAGATTAATTAAGTTCAGGACGAGAATACGGACATGAGAGGACAAGTACTAAGAGCATGAACTAGCTAAATCACTCCTACTGCTCCCTCTCAGGTAGAATAGCATAGAACATGTATAGCTTTCCTGATTCATCATACTGGAGCATACAGATGAATCTGTCTCCTAATCGTGGGTTGCGCGTCTCCTTGCTGCCCCCAAGTACTTCTCTGCGATCGTTAACAATTTTGCTCCAATCTTTCACTATTAAGGATTCATCGCTTTCAGAAAATCCTGAATGCACTCATGTGCAATGTAGGATATCTTGGTCGTAAGCTAACCATTGACATGCGACCTTTTGTCTCGATCCACTAAGGCACAACTATCATCGGGAGTCTCTGTTGAAGAACATCGTATAGTAATTAATATACTTAGCAATGAAAGTTTAGCTTCAAAAATAATGTATGCAAAAGATGCACTAAGGACAAATAGTAAAAATCTTACCATCTTTCCATTATAGATGTGATCGTAGTTCAATACGATCACTATTGGTCGCACGTTTTGAGTACTAACATTTCTAAGTGCAGGAAGAAAATTTGTCTTGACAGTATGAAGATCCTCAAGCCATGAAACATAATGACTTATCTCCTCGCAGTTTAGTTCAGCCCCGGGGCAGTAGTAGGTCCTGTCTACCAAGCGTCGGACATGTTTGCTTGAACCGAAATAAGCTGACAATACAAATTAGTTCTCAACTATTTTTGAATAAACAATATTAAAGACATAAACATACATGCATGGTTGAGAAAAACTCACATAATGGTAGAACTGGAGGCGTTTGCACATCGACCCAGATATCTCTATTACCTTCAATATCATTTTCCGGACGAATATCAAAGGTGATAACCATCTCAGGCTCAAATGCATAAGCCTTGCATAGTGCTTATCAAGTTTTGCATTTAAAATGGGTGTATGTGTCTTCATTGTATAATTTGACGTTAAAAGTATACCCATGCTCGGTCTTCAAGTAAACTCTCTTTACCTTCATATCATCTATAACACTAAAACCTATCTTATCCAAGACAAAAATTCTTGCATGGCAGGGGATGCGCTAGTAGAATAGTGAAAATTTAAAATTATAAGTTGAAGCAAATGAAGCATGAGTCATGCTTTAAAATTATAATTTAAAATTATAAGTTTTGCATTCAAAAAATAATTGCCGTTGTGACTTACTTTATCCATTTCGAATGTCTCATCCAGCTTGATGCTGAAGCGCCTATCATCAACAAGGAAATTTCTGTCGCACAGGCTGCGCCGGTCTTCACAGTGTTCGCACATAATGAAATCTTTTTCGTCGTCAGATGACATTTCCTATGTTCATTTAGATGAAACATTAAACACTTATTACTATCTAACATTAATTAATATCTAGCTAATTCAAATATATATTCATCTAACATTTGACATTAATTTATCTAACTATATTCATCTCTAACAATTGACATTAATATATATTTAACTTTTCTATCTAATTCATCTAACATTCGACATTAATCTAACATTTATATAAACTAAAAATATATAAAAAAATTTAAATAAACAGAAAAACTCATTAACAAATAATATTTTAATTAGATCATCAAATCTCAGATACCTAAATTTTCTTACTAAAAATAAACTAGTTATATTAATTATTCAACTAGTTCAAATCTCGCGTGTATGTGTGTGTATGTGTGTATGTATGTGTGTGTACTACGTGTATACGTACGTGTGTGTGTGTATGTGCAGCGCGCCCCGTACGCCGCCGCCCCGTACGTACGAGCGGGGGCGCCGGCGTACGGGGAGGGGGCAGCGGCGTATGTACGGGCCGGCCGGGGCGCGCGGGTGCGAGGAGAGAGACCTACGGGCGGCGCCGCGGCGACGATGACAGACGGCGGCGGCGTTCGGGGCAACGGCGGCGAGACGACGACGACGACGGGCGGCGGCGGGGGACAGCGATGAAGACGAGGGCGACGGGCGGCGACACGACGGGATCGAGCGGCGCGCGCGGTTGGAGATGAAGTGGGGGATGAAACTGAAATTTTTATAAGTGCTATATATATATAGGATGGGCCTTTAGTACCGGTTGGGCCCAACCGGTACTAAAGGTATTTTCGCCAGGCCAAGCGGCCGCGGTGCACAAAGTTTAGTCCCACCTCGCCGGGCGAAGGGCAGCCGCACTGGTTTATAAACCCAGCCGCGGCTGCCTCTTTGAACTCCTCTATATAGCAGGCTTCTGGGCCTAACTTCTGCGCGCTGCCCTGTGAGCGCCTTTAGGGCCTGTAATTGCACGCCCATGGCCTAGCAGACCCAGTGGGCATAGCCCCAAATTTTTTTATATAGTTTTTTTCTTTTCTGCTTTATTTCCTTCTATTTATTTCTGCGCAGTTTTTTGTATAGTTTTTTCTTTTCTATTATATTTATTTTCTTCTATTTATTTGTGAGTAGTTTTTATCTAGTTTGCCAAAATTCAACATTTTCAGAGTTCATTTTCTAGTGATTTTCAATTTCACGGTCATTTGGCAATCAGTAAACGAATGAAAAATAGCAAATCGTGTTGGAAATTGATGACGTCGCTCTGAATGGTGCATACTGAACGTAAAAAATGTCTGGAGTTCAAATAAGTTTAAAAAATATGAAGTGCCTGTATAACACATGAGTTCTCGTCCGAAGCCCTGATACTCCAAAAGCGATTGTCTAGTTTGTACAGGAAATGCGTCAAGTTTTTGCCGTAACCCTCTCTACTCTCTTCCATATGCTATGTGGGTGAAATGATGATACCATGTTAAGTTTTAACATTTTCAGAGTTTATTTTGTAGTGATTTTCAATTTCACGGTCATTTGACTCTCTAAACAAATCAGTAAACGAATGAAAAATAGCAAATATAGTTTTTTTGTACAGTTTGTAAGAGATTGTTCAGTTTGTACACGAAGTGCATCTAGTTTTTGCCATAACAGAAGAAGTCCGGAGTTGTAATAAGTTATTAAAAATAAAAAGGAGGTGCAATGCTCGTTAATTAGCTTCAAGCCTTTCGGAATAGTGTAAACTGCACTGCACATAGCTCTGTGCAGTCTACCATATTCCTTAAGGCTTGAAGCTAAGCAACGTGAGCATTGAGCCTCTTCTTCATCGTCTCTGCACTCAGGGCTTATAAACCGCTCCTAGTTCCTCTCTCTTCGCGAGGTGGGACTAAAAAACAGCTTACTAAGAAACTGTAGTACTGGTTCATGCCATGAACCGGTACTAAAGGTGCTCGTGGGGCCCCAGCCTTACCTGACACAACCTCATTAGTACCAGTTTGTGACACGAACCGGTGCTAAAGGTTCGAGATGAACCGGTACTAAAGAGCTCCTCCCGCCTAGCAGTTGGAACCGGCACTAATGGACACATTAGTGCTGGCTCAAATTCAAACCGGGACTAATGTATCTCATTTTGTAGTGCTTTTCAATTTCAGGATCATCTAGCTTAAAACAAATCATTAAATGCATGAAAAATAGCAAATGAAGGCAGAAATGGTTGAAAGTTGATGGCGTCGCTTTGAATGTGCATACTGAATGCACAAAAAGTCTGGAGTTGTGATAAGTTTAAAAAAATGAAATGTCTTTGTAACAGATGAGTTTAATTTCGTCAGAAACCCGAATACTTCGAAAGAGATTGTCCAGTTTGTAAACGAAGTGCATCCAGTTTTTGCCGTAACTCTCTCTACTTTCTTGAACATGCTATGTGGATGAAATGATGATACCA
Source organism: Triticum urartu (assembly GCF_003073215.2). Lineage (NCBI taxonomy): Eukaryota > Viridiplantae > Streptophyta > Magnoliopsida > Poales > Poaceae > Triticum > Triticum urartu. Next base: position 570,491,689 of record NC_053027.1, read on the forward strand.
TGCCAAGTTTCAACTTTTTCAGAGTTCATTTGTAGTGCTTTTCAATTTTCAGGTCATTTAGTTCTCAAAACAAATCATTAAATGCATGGAAAATAGCAAATGAAGGCAGAAATGGTTGAAAGTTGATGGCGTCGCTTTAAATGGTGCATACTGAACGCAAAAAATATAAGAGCATTTAGATCATGATCTTATATTTCTTTACAGTCTGAATTGTCAATATGATCTTATACATAAAAAAAACTTTGATCATCAATGATCTTTTTGTGTACAATCTGAATTGTCAATATGAGTCCTCAACGATTTATAAACCGGTAAAGACTCATATTGCGGCCACAAATTCTACACATAGAGTTCAATGAAGAACAAGTGCTTGTGATAGTTTGAGAAGTAACATATTTAAGGTGGTAAAAGCCTTGTTAGGAAAGCGAGGTGGGACTAAAAACAGCTTGCCATAACCTCATTTGTACCGGTTCGTGGTATGAACCGGCACTAAATGGTGATGGTGGGGCCATAGCCTGACCGCAGGCTGCCACAACCTCTTTAGTACCGGTTCGTGACATGAACCGGTATTAAAGGTTCGCCACGAACCGGTACTATTGATCACATTAATGCCGGTTTTTTTACAAACCAGCACTAATGTGCTTCATATTTGACCTTTTTTCTACTAGTGCACGCCCATCACCGTCACCTTGGAGACGCTGTTCAGGAGCGCCGCCGCCCCGCCCAGCATGCCCGTGGTGCTGCCTCGTCCCGTTAGTGTTAGGATGCTATACGAGAGCGTACGTGGTGTACATGGGCGACGCTGCCTCGTCCCTGTTTTGGCTGTGTACATGGTGTACGTGTGCAGCTCCGTAGTGGCTGTACGGGAGCGCCGCCACCCCGCCCAGCATGCTCGTGGTGCTGAGCACCGGATGGAGATGCCCGACGCGCTCTTTACTCTTGAGCTTCTCCTCATGCGCCAGCCGTAGACTGGACTCCCTCGCCCACGCGCCCCAGAGCACGTGCTCCCAGGCAATGGAGAAGAGGAGGGCGAGCGTGAGGCAGCGCCACCGCCCGCGTGGCTTGCCTTCGTCCTCCGCAGCCACCATGATGATGCCGCCTGCTTGCCTTCATCCTCCTCATGAAGCGGGAGTTGCGGTGTCCGACGAGGTGCAGCAAGCTCGCGGTGGCCGACGAGGTAGATCAGACGCATCGTGGCTGGCTGGCTGGCTGGAGGGACTTGCGAGGGTTCGTCGTGGACGGAACACGCAGTGCATGCAAAATGTTCGATGAAATGCCTCAAGCCAATGTGAGAAGGAAGAAGGTAGAAGAGAGAAATATTACCATGTGGACGAAGACCGGTCAAAACCTCGCTAAGTCAGCACCGATATCAGGTCAACCGAGACAAGGAACTAAACTTGTCCAGCTTTAAGAGTTGAGGGTGCAAGTTGTTTGGTTTTAAAGTTGAGAGACTAGACTTCGCCTAAGAGTTGAGGGACGAAAAAGATACTCAATAATTTTCAATAAGAACGAAAAAACATCCAAGATTTATTTTTTCTGTCAGAACCAGATTCATCCACAATGTGAGTGCGGTCTAAATTGTGCAGACGAAGAATATTAAAGGAGGGGCACAATTTTTTTTTGCATGAACTGTAACATAGGCACTTCAATTAGTATTGATTTACAGAATTCAGATTATTAATGATGAAACAGCTCCCATCAATTCTCTTTCGGCTGAAACATCAATTCACATAGCTAAGCATCACTGCTAATTTTGCAATAAAAATTATCACCTCTGGCAACGCCGCCGAATTGCCCCGATGGCAGAACACCAGGCAGATGAGTGTTGTGTCTGAAGTTTCAACTCACTAGTCTAGTTGTAAAACTGAGGTGTGCCAAAAAAACAAACTGTAAAACTGGCAATTCAGATTCAGAGGCAAGCAGCACTGGGCGTATGATACCATCACATCAGGGTCCCTGATTCAGATTCAAAGCAAGCACCATGTTTTCAGAATAAAACAAGATTGCTTTGCATGCAGCCCGAAAGCAAAAAAACACAGCTCTGAATAACACTAAATGCATGCACGACATGGACACCTTATAACCAAGAAGAACACCGTCTGCACCGAGTTTCATTCTTAACAGTCCTGCAGACGGAGGGGTGGTTATCACCCACGGCAAGGACGCACGGTTGAAGAATGTGTTCATGAGAACAGTGCGCAAGAGGTGACCGGTGGACCTGCATATCAGCCCGATGAGACTTAATAAGTTAGTACGTAGTACTTTTCATCTGGTTCTTTTTGCAAAAAAGAAAAAAAATCTATTCTATTCAATCATGGCAGTACAACGAATAATAGAAATAATAAAAATTACATCTAGATCTGTAGATCACCTAACTACGACTACAAGCACTGAAGCGAGCCGAATGCGTGCTGCTATCATCACCCTCCCTTGCCGGAGCCGAGTAGAACTTGTTGTAATAGACAGTCAGAAAGTCGTCGTGTTAAAGCGCAATACGATCAGCACACCAAAACAGCAACCGCCGCTGATGACGAGACACGCAGACCGAACAATTCCAACCTGAAGATACACGAATATAGACGAACAAAGACCGGATATGAGTAGATTCACCAAAGACAACCACCGACATAATCCTGCGAGATCTGTCAGAGACACACCTCTATACGCCCTCCGATGACGCTAGACACATCACCGGGACGGGGCTAAGCGAGAAGAACCTTACTACATCTTCAGAAAACCGCCGTTGTCTCGCCTCTCTGAGCAAGATACAAACCCTAAAAGAATTAAAAGCGACATCTAAAAGCGAAGCCCTCCCCGCTAGCAAGGGCCGGGATCCACCACGTCCCAATGGCTCTACGGCCATCGGAGACGAGGCAGTTCGGGGGCGGATCCGACAGGAGGCAGAAGAACCCTTAATGAGTTAGTGCTTAGAAGAGAAGACGCCGTCCGAGGAAGGGCTCGAAGAATTTGGCACAACTGACTCCAATCTCACATGCTTCTCTGTCTAAAACTCACCACCGCTTTCTTCTACTCCCTCCGTTCCATATTACTCGTCGCTGATTTAGTACAACTTTGTACTAAGTCAGCGACAAATAATATGGAACGGAGGGAGTACCTCTCACATACTACTACCCTTACCTTGTATCCCAAGCTGTGCTGTTTGTATTTGCCGTCTATAATATTATGAATCAAGTGAGATACTTGACAAGTATGAATTTCGTGTCTTTGACTTGAACTCACTAATTGCCCTGAACGCTAGAGCGATCATTTTGATTGCCCGCCCCCCTATCACACGGGTTGCCCTCCCTGGCGACACGGAGAACCCCTAGACGCCTCTCTAGTCCAAGTATAAGTGGGTTGGCTGTGATGTACGAATGCGGAGTTTTGGCCCCGAGCTTATCTGCACCCATGTTAAAAAAAAATCAAAATAAATATTAGAAAAATTCAAAAAAATTAAAAAAAAATTAGGTGATAGATAATTTGACGCGTGAGGTCTGTTTCAAATTTCAACTCATAGGGTATTCTGACCCAATTTGTCTTCGAGAGCTATTCAGATGTCCAGATAAGTTGAAATTTAAAGCGGACCTCACGCAACAAATTATCTATCACAAAAAAAATGGAATTCTTTATTTTTTCTAGTATTTATTTTATTTTATTTTCTGAGCGGAAGCAGATGAGCCTGGGCACCGAATTGGATATCCGGTGATGTACCTTCTATTCGGGTCGAGCATCTCTTGTATGTGTGCTGCGAACATCATGTCCACGTCTTTTTGTCTCCGTACCGTCACTTGTACTCGTTCTAATTTCTTATGCCAATAAAAAAACATGCAAGTTAAGAGTATTAATGAAAAAATGAACGCTACAGATTACAAAAGGCATACTATGTGAGTCAATAAGGTTACTGTAGGAGCGCTCTCCTACAAACAATTTCAGATTATAAAAAGTCTTAACAATTTTTTTTTGAATTGTTTGAATTGCTTGCCACATGTGTCACATTATAGATTATAAAAAGTCAATATGGTTACCTTCATTCGTCATGTTAGAACCTGGATTTCATGAACAACCTATGGTTGTATGATTAAGAGGAGAGTAGTATCCCAGCACACCAAAGTTCTAGACTTAGCATCGGTACTCGCATTTTTCTATTTTTATTTCAGACCTTCCGGCGATGTGTTTTCAATGAAAAATGGAGGAAGATGTTCTCATCGACTAGAAAGGCGTATGTGACGACTTTATCAATCTCAAGATGATGTGCCGCTCAATCTATCGGAGGTGCTCATTAGGACGAGTGCATGCGCCTATGGATGTGCATCTACATCCATACTGCGCTAAAAAGACCTGGACAGCCAAACTAATTTTCAAAATAACATGGCAGGTGTGATCCAGCCTCAAATTTGACCCTCCTCGGAAAGCCAAAACCAACAACAACTCTCAACAGCCCTAACCCACAATCACACCAGACAACCAAACAAGAATTGAAGATCGCATAAAGGAGGCAAGCCCAGAGAGAATGAGTATGGTCTTGATTAATTCACAGCTCCAATTCTGAGTTTGCAAGCTGCGCTGCAAAGAACATATATGTAGAAATATGATGTTGCAATGTTGCACCACGAGGCTGGAACATGAGGTTATAAATCATCCTAATTGGATGTCCTAGACATGAGCAAGCAAAGACACCAATTCCACGTGTTTCCAGACAAAGCATAATTACTTGCAATCATCAGTGCAAAATAAGAGAGATAATAGAGAATGGCAGCCAAATCTTCAGAAAACAGAATTTCTGTCTTGGACATGCTCCCATTCAAAAAAGTATCACAAGATAACCAAGGAAATAAATCAGTGGATCAAGACGGCAGAAAGTTTTTCACAGCCAGATAGCAAAGCAGACGGATGTAATCAGTGCCTCAATTAACATCTGAAGGACTAGAGGATGCAAAATGACTGCCCATGTCGCAAAATGACCACAAAATGTAAACAGTGCCTCATGACACAAAAGGATCACAGGATGTAAACAGGTGCCTCATTCACAAAAGGACTACGAGATGGGCTTAACAGAAGCAACTCCAAGTCATGACTTGCGGCAAAAGTGACACGGGACTATTGTGCCAGCGACAGAACCTAATAGAAAACTAGTGACCCGCCCTCCCCATAGGTGCCGTGCACCAGCACAGCTGGAGCACCATCCTTCAGCGAGTAGGTTCCAACCTTGCTCATCATAGACGCCCTCCATGCGTCCCGGACAGAGCAGATCCTCAGAGTGGGTAATGGGACTTCATCTTCAATCACATGCACTGTCATTAAGAGAATAAAACATCTGATCAGTTCTAGCCAACACAAGTACCATGACAAATGACCTCAAACTACACTTATTTTCACCTGGTGGTATCACAGGAACTTTCACTGACAGGTCCACGTTGAAGATTTTCTTCACATTATCTGTTTAAGAAAAACAAAAGATACAACTCAGAACTGACAACTTCCTTGAACGAAATGTCAGAACAACAATCATATACAGAAACAACAGGGCTATCCTGAAGTACTTACCAACACTGCAGCCAAGTGTCAGAATGCTCCCGTCCCAAACATACTTGTTGTAAACTGAAGAGAGTACACAATCTACAAAACAGATGTAAATGAACACACATCATCAGACTAAAAAAACAAAGTGTGCATAGCAAACTATAAAACAGAAAATACAGCATCACTAAAATAATTAGAAGGCAGCGAATAAAAGAACAGCACCTTCCGGCAGAAGAGTCCCATCAATGGTGAACTTCATTGGATGCCCCACCTCAAGATTCAGACGACCGCATACAAGCTCCGCAAGTTCTTTGATTGTATTGCCACCATATATCATATAGCTATGAAGGAAAAGCACTTATTAGGTCAAGTTCATTGGCAGGGAAACTAATTGAATTAAGATTACGTCATATAAACTAAGAATGCCCTACATATTATCTATGTTACTCTAGCAGCTGATCTAGTCCCAAATTACTACAGGTACTAGCTTTGGCATTATCGAAATCAGTTATGTTTGACAACACACAACAGTACTACAAATTCCACAATTTGTATACCTAACCACTGCAAGCCATATTTGAAGAGCTACTACTACAATCCTCAGGTGCATATCTTCAAAATTGCATAATCATTTAACAGGTAAGAGATTTCTTACAAGGTCTCTCTCAGAGAAAGCTTAGCCTTCATTTTCCTTGGCAAGTGCAAATCAAGGTATACCTGCAGCAAAGATGTACAAAGCACACATCTCAAAGACAGTAATCAAACAGAAAGTAAAGATATAAAAGAATCATGATCAGGAATAAGTAACATACGACAGTCATGTTAATACAGTCACGATAGGCATTCTCTAGAGGTACATCTGGTGTCCATAACCCAGGGACTTCAAACACAGGTGCAGCCTTGGATACTTTCTTTGCTCTAGGACCTTGTGGTGGATCCCCTCCAGGTGCAAAGCCGGACAAGGGAACGAACCGCACTTCCAAGGGACGAACCATTCCTCCTTCTGAAAAGAAGAGTAAAGCAAACAGAACATTTGAGTAACTTAAATAAACTGCTGAAATCAAGCAGCAACAGAGAAAAGGGAGATTACAAAATACTACAGAATTGAAACAGAGGACAAGGGCCACTAGTCCAGCTCGAAAATCTGCAGAGCAGATGATTTATACGAGATCTACACAATAACTCTAAGAGATCTAAACAGACAAACAATGGGGCAGCACAGTAGATAAATCATCTATGAGATCACTTACACAGCATAAAAAAATCAGTTGCAATTTAAAGGGATCTAATCCCGACACAAAGCCGAGTGCATTGAAAATGGTCCTAATCACGACTCAAACCAGAACACATGGACAACAGACCATGCTCCCGACTAAAACCAGAAGGCATGAACAACAGACCATGCTCCTGAATCACAACAGAATGGAGGGAAAATAGGTCCTACTACCCACATAGCACCAGGGCCTACTCCCGAATCGAAACAGAGCCACTCTGTCCAGCTCGAAAATCTGCACAGGAGACGGATCTACCCATACCACACAGAGATGCATACAGTTCAAGGGGACAGCATGGAGGATGAATCCTCGACGAGATCCACGCGATGGTTCACCTACGAGGTCTATGCAGGGGAGGTGACCGTCTACGAGATCTACGCCATGGATCATCTACGAGGTCTAGGCAGGGGAGACGATCGTCGACGAGATCTACGCCATGGATCATCTACGAGGTCTAGCAGGGGAGACGATCGTCGACGAGATGTACGCGACGGACGGATCGACTTACCTTGGTAGCTCGCCGGGGAAGCCGACGGAGGGGACGAAGGGGGCGCTGCCGGCTGGTGGCGGCGCTCGGGGAGGGGAAAAGGGGAGGGGCGAAATGAGATGAGCAGCCAATATATAGCGGGAGGTAAGCTAGGGTTTTCGTTCGGCCAGGCGGGCTAGGCAGGCTGGAGCATTGCTGGATCCGTTCAGAATGTTCCCTGGCCTGTTAAGGTTGGGGATCGTTGTGGGCTTCCTTCCAGCCGATGGGCTGATTAGTCCAGCGCTATGGTTGGGTAGGCTAATTAGTCCAGATGTAAACCATGTAGATTTTTGTTTGATGAACCGGAAAATCACCATATAGAGAACACAAAAGCAGTCAAATCTAATTTACATTCAGAAATTGGCCGCTGGTAGTCGGACTTCACTAGCCTATGAATTTGATGCCCGGGACAAACAAATATGCACAGAGAAACAAATCAGAACGGAACTTGACGAAACAGAATAGGTTTGGACGGCAAAAGGCAGATCCACAATGAACTTAAAATGGAAAAATTAAGGACCCTGATAAGTGTCACATGTGTGGCACAAAGCAATTCCATCATGACGTTTTTTATGGCAACTTTAGTTGTGAATTATGACAACTTTTTATTTGAATGGCAAGTTTCAGTTTTTTTTCTTTTTTTTGGATGGCAATTTTAGTTGTAATAATGTCAGGGCGGTGTTACTTCGTGCCACACGTGTGGCACTTATTTATTTAATTAAAGGAAGGCCAATTTTTTTCCAAATAAAACCAAATCAATGGACTTATCAATCCATGTGAACTAAATGGTGTCGGACCAATCTAGTTTTTTTTCTCTCGAACAACATAAAAATCAGCCATACTATGCGGAAGAAAGAACTAGTGAAGCCCAAACACCATGTCTCATTGTTGGTCTTTGTCAAAGTGATTCCATGACCATGAGAAAGAACTCCATGTCTCTTTGTTGGGACTTTTGTGAAAGTGATTCCGTGACCATCAGAAAGAACTACATGACCATAGGAAAAACTTGGTTCTACTAGGTGGTGCACGGGCATGGCTATGAGGACGAAACTCATATCCTCGGGGTGGAGGACTCAATGGACATGCATACAAGGAGGGCGAAACTTTGCTCTAGGGGAAGGAAGAAGAACACTGCCATCCATTTCGGGCGGGGGGTGCGAGCCTCGCGCTCCACCAACGGAGTATCATACGGGATTTTAGTTTCCGATGTATATTGAACACAATCGCATATGTTTTATCTTTAGTTAGAAACAAGCAAATGGTTTCATTCCAAATTTTAACATAACGTGTACCGGCGCTCTGGCATCTAATTGTTCAGAGCATTGCCACCTCCTATGAGCTAGCGAAACCTCTTGTGCAAAGGGACGGAACAAAGCAATCGGTAAACGTGTAGTCACTCCGTCCGGAAATACTTGTCCTGAAAATTGTTGTAAATGGATGTATCTATTATTAAAATATGTATAGATACAACCATTTTGAGAACAAGTATTTCCGGACAGAGGGAGTACGTTGTACTCGAGTGAGTGAGTCGCCGGCTTGTGATTTAGCAATAGGGAGAGAAACAAGCTAGAGACAAAAATATTTAGTCAAAAGGGACAAAACTGTGTGGATCTGTACAGCGACACATGCATATCGTCACGAGATGAAACCACTTTGATGCACCATGTCGTGCTTGACTTGCGTGCAGAGAAATAATGTGCACACACCCTAAGAGAAGAAATATGGTGCGCAGGTGAACCCTCATGCATGCATGCATGCATCAATGAGGCTGTAGTTCATGTCAGTGGTGCAGCAACAAGCAACAGCTAGCCAACGTACAGGGGGTCATTGTGTTAAAAAAGAAGTACAGGGTCATGTGACTCCTCCATGGCTGCGACGAATCAATAAGGAAGCCGGCGAGTAGCCATCCTTTACGAGTTCTCCTACGAGGCCATAACGAAACGCACGCAAGCTGCCGGTGCAGGGCATTATGTTATTCCAACTAGTAGTAACTAATTAAGCACACTAAAAATCTGAAGAATCAAAACAACAAGACGAAAAGTGGAAGCTATCATGGCATTCTTCTCACCGCCCTCCCCATCTCGGCCAAGATCAAGCGCTTCTGGCCACACAAGCATGCTCCACATCGACAAGGACCCGCTCACTCCATGTAAGCGGCGATGTCAGTGCCCCCGAGTAGAGATCCACCATGGGCCGTGCTTTTGTCAAATAATCCAAACCTAATTAACCCTGCGCAAGGACGCGCATGAACAGAGATGTCAAATCTCCAAACGTAGTGCACCCACACTCAGGGATGCGCAAGAAGAGAGATGTATTATTTCGCAAATTAACCCTAGGACGCCCACAAACAGAGCGCAAATTCTCCAAACCTAGTCAACCCTAGGCCGCGTACCAACGGAGACGTGTTCTTGTGTCAAATTCCTCCAAAACCTAATTCACTCTAGAACGCACAAAAACAGAGACGTCAAATCCTCCAAACCTAATTAACCCCGACAAGGCAAACCCGAAATCCTTGGTTTCTGCGGTCTCGACGTCTGACCATCGAGATCCGCGCAGTCCCCGCATCCGCGCCGGCGGAACACGAATCGCACAAGAGGAAAAAGGGCAGCAGCGGCAAGCACGAAACCAAGTATGGAAACTTACATAGCAGATCCGGCTCTCCCGTGCAAAACCCTCTCCACCGCCTCCACAGACCCTGCGTTGCCATGCATCTCGCTGGTTTGCTCCCGGGTGAAAACCGGTGCACCGCCTCCTGGATCCAATCCAGAGACGATGACCATGTTCTTCCCTGCTGGGTGGATCCACGGAGCACCTGGAGAAAGAAGGCCGAGTCAGGGAGATCTGGTAGGGGGACGAGCGCGAGGGAGGACACGGAACAAGAGGATGAACCCCCCATGAACATGATATTGATACCTGGCCTTGGGGGCGATTGGTTGAGCGGCGCAGAGGGGATGAATGAGGGGAAACGGAGCACGCGGGTTGTATATTGCCGGGGGGAGCGGTGCTGGTGATAGATGGGGCTGAAAAGGAGGACGGGGCCGTGAGCTGTACGCTTGTCCGGTATCGGCTGGAAAAAGATCGCCGAGTAATTAGGTTTTAATCAATGCTGGAGTATATACTAATGCTAATAGAATACGGAGTATATACACGTAAATAAATGGATGATTTCTACGTATCCAGACGTATTGGATGGGAGGTGTACGTAGACTTGTTGGACGGTCTTAACGAACGGGCTGGAACCCTAAACCCGGCCCGGCCGGTTCCGTCAGAGTCGCTAAATACATAAACAAACTCCCCGCATTAGCCGCCGGCCGGCGCATTGGGTGCATAATCGATTCTTGTGCGGATGGACTAAACAAACCATCGACTCATCGTGGGCATCTTCATCAAACCCTAATTACAAGTAGAGCGAGCGAGCGAGCAAGCGACAGATGCTAGCTGCGGAGAAAATGCTTAAGAAACCATTAACCTCGGCTTCGGCTTCATCTTAGTGCATGCATGCATGCAAGTGGCATTTCTTTTTACTGATGGACATGCCAACCAAAAGATGCATCTTGAGCTGCCTGCCAAACTTGAGCTCGGCGTGCCCACCCTCCTCCTCGAGCTGTCCATTTTTCCATGTCGTGGTGCTATGGAATCCGATGCTTTTGACGCTATAATGGGGGCTCCATCCAGCAGCCTCACAGGGGACACAAGAGCTCTGGCGAGCATTTGAACACAGATTAACAACAAGCAGCAGCAGAAAAACAGGAGTAAAAATCAAACGATACCCATACCCATATGCATAGACATGGGCGCAACCAGGCTAAGAGCAGTGCCGAAACTCGCTACTCCGGCTGATGAACGGAGCATGTCATCGGCGGCAAGCATGCATCAAAACAACGAACCAAGGAGTGGCTCTACCGTCGAGAGAGCAACTCTTGGGGCTTGGCCAACGGAAAGCTTCCCGGCCGGACCAACGTACTAGTGCGTGGTAGGGGGCATGGCATGTGCACCGCAGTCTAGTGCCACTGGCTTTTTTCTTTTCTTTTTTCCTTGAACCAAGTACCACTGACTTTTCTTACGACGACGAGGCTTTGGCAGACGAGCCACTGGCTAGTGAGGGCCGTTGGACGTACGCTGAAATTGCTGGCACGTCATCAATGCGGTTGTCGGAGGAGTAATGTGACTGACGGTGATTCATGAGGTCGTCCGCGAAGCAGATGACCGACAACATGCCGGTGCATGTAGCAGCGGCCGAGGTGCACTCCTTGCGGCTGAGAACGTCGTCCGCCATCGAGGAGAGCGAGGAGGCCACCGAGCTCCGGTGTCGTAACTTTGCCGGTTCCCTTCGTGATATATATATATATATATATATATATATATATATATATATAGTGGTGATCGGCGCCACGCAGCATTGGGATATAACTTGCTTGGCCGTGATCCTGGTGCTAAACGACGGCATGGCCATTCAAGTCTGAAGAGATGCTCGATGCCGAGACCACTACGGCGTCGGGTGGTGCCCGTGCCCGAGGTGAAGGGAGCTCGGACGAGGTGGCCGGTCATGGTGACTGCAGCCGCGTGCTCCAGTACCGACGGTGATGTACAGTATGGGTTCAGAGAGGGCAGGCTATCGCTTAGGCCAACTCCATCGCGCGACCACGTCCGTTTTGTCCGGATTCTGTCCATTTGGATAGGATAATAAGGTCGTATCCGGGCCGTTTCTGGGATGAGGTGGCCGTGCGCCCAACGCGCGGACGCATCCCGGCCGCATCCTGTCTGCGTACCTTTTTCTTTGCAAGCCATTAAACTTTTTTCATCATCCATTCTTGGTACATGAAAATACATCACCAAATTTTAACTAGAAAAGTAAGACAAAAAAAAAACAAGAACCGCAATAATACATTTTAGAAGATATCCAACTTACATAACTGCTCCTGTAAGTTGGATTAGTGCCTTCTCGATGCATTTATTGTTGATCTGCGGAGGAGCCGCCTCCATCTTGCGTGTTTCTTTCTTCTTCGAGTCTAAAGAAGTAGATGTTGCTTCCTCGCATCTAGTCTTGTGTCTAGCCTCTAATCTAGCAACAAGTGCACTTGTCTCATCTACAACCGCTATGCTAGCTAAAAGTGCATGAACATCTACTAAATTGAACTCTATCAATATATCGATGTACTCTTCTTCCCAATACCAAAACTTGCATCCATTCTACACAACAAAATTTGAAGTTAGCACAACTAGTCAAATCTAGAGCACAAACCGAAGCTAAAAAGAGCACATACCCATCGTTTAAGCACTTGATGAACACCCATCCGAGATGTTCCGGCATTGTAGACACGCGGCGCACGACCTTCTTTAGGCAGTGGTCACACTTAATGAGCGGCAACGATGCGCCGACGAGCTTTTGGGCTAGCATCGAGCCCGGCCAACCGCCATTCATGTATCTGTCGACGGACCACCGACGGTGTAGATCCGAGCGGCTAGAGGAGGAGCCACTGCCTGCATGTGGCCTTGCGGCCCTGCCATGGCCTTCCGGCCCGGTGCCCGACCAGTCCATGGCACGGCACGGCCTCCCACAGCGGGGCGAGCTCAAGACCGACCGGATCCGCCCCAAATCCGGCCGGCGGGTGCGCAAAACAGGTGGCCGTGGTTGGGTAGCTTGGGGGCGCCGAGGGAAAGGGGCTGGGCGAGCGCGCGTCCGAGCTGCACAACTACAATGGCAGCGACGGTGGCGAGGGAAGAGCGGGGAAGAGTGGAGAAGAATGGAGGACGTGCGGCCTGAGGAAGGGAGGGGGCGGATAGAAAAAGACGCCCCTGTGCCACCGACGGGCAGGTCAGGGGGACACGTGCAGACGGCTCGCGTGTCCGCGTGTTGTCCGTTTTATCAAAAAGCAGCGTAAACTTGGACCGGGGATGAGTCGAAAGCGAACAGAAAACAAGCAAAAGTCTGTTTGCGTTCGCGCATTGGGCCGTTTGATTCGTCTGTTTTACTTTAAACGGACACACGCGGATAGAATGGGATATTGCGCGATGGAGTTGGCCTAACGAAATTGAGAAAATTCCTTATTTGACACTATCTTAAAATCTGCTTCCTTATTTGACACTGGAAAAGTTTTTCTTCTTTATTTGACACAAATTCTAAATTTTATTCCCTATATGACATTTTCGTCCATTTTAAGCCTAAATGACACCTGAAAAGACTCTTTTGCCCCTCATGTGGTATGTGCGTGGGGGGCAATAGCGCACACACGCAGCATCAGTGCGAAAGCAGAAGCACACACGCATCAACACATACACATGCACCAACACACACGCACGCACGCGCACGTGCACACACACACACACGCACACACACACACACACGCAGCACACACCCACATACACACACGCAGGCAACAGATAGGCACGCAACAACACACACACACGCAGTAGCAAACACACACGCAGCAGCACACATGCACACACACATGCAGCAGCAGCACACATGTGCGCCTGCACCCACACACGCAACAGCACACGCACGCGCGCACACATACCACATGAGGGGCAAAATCGTCTTTTCAGGTGTCATTTAGACTCAAAATGAACGAAAGTGTCGTATAGGGAATAAAATTTAGGACTAGTATCAAATAGGGAAGAAAAACTTTTCCAGTATCAAATAAGGAACCAGATTTTAAAACAGTGTCAAATAAGAAATTTTCTCAACGAAATTAGATCAAGATGGCAGCTTGCTGAAGCTACGGTCTCGTGATCCGTGATCCATGCAGGCGTGCATGCATGCATGCATGGTGCAGCGGAGTGGAGCGTACGCGTCGCCTTTGCTTCGCGCGGTAGCTTTGGTGACGGTAGAAAGAATTTTTCTCTCCGTGCATGGAGAGGGGAAGGGAGGCGAGAAAGCACACTTCCTCCCAGAGCCAATCACCGCGGACTAGGCAGATCAGTGAGCTGGCCACCTCGGGCCACAAATGTGTCCCTGTCCGCGGGGCCCTTATCCGTTCGTGGGAGTATCGTGGCTCCCGCCATGACTTAGCCGTTGTAGAACAGCTTTCTCGCCTCCGCCCAACCTTAAATCGGATCACAGCGAAACTGGAACACACGGTGAGACGACCCCTTTTTTGAGAGAATTTCTTTTTGCGGGATTTTTGAGAGAATTTCATATTTGACCCTTTCTTAAACTTTGCTTCCCTTTTTGGCCTAAATTTTTGTGTTTCATTTTTGACCCTCAAACTTTATTTTGTTTCCTGTGTGACACTTTCGTTAGTTTTGACCTATAACGGTGTTAAGTTTAACCTAAAAAGACTATTTTACCCCTAGTGTTGTATGTGACTAAATTATTTATATGCACACATGCATCTGATCACCTCGATGTGTTGGAGCTGAACACGTACCTGCAAAGTAGCCTCAACAAAGCAGCCAAGTAGGCAGCTTAATTGATTTACAGTACCTAGCTAGCAGTACATGTACTATAGCCGTGCACGTATGTACTGGTCGGCCGGCGAGTTGCACCAGGTAGCCTGCAATCCATCTATTTGTTTCGTGTTCGTTCCAACGAGAGAAGTCGCTACGTTCCCAGAGACGATGAGATCGATCGAGCAGAAGCTAGTCGCGTATGTCTACGCAAGAGTAAGGCCAGAATCAATTAAGCTGCCAGCCTGGTAGCTTGCATGTACACTGCTGCTACTTGAAAATCAATGGAGCTGCTTGCGTGTGCTAGCTTGCACGTATGTATTGTTTCTGAAGGATACGAGCTACAGTTGTAATACAGTGTACAAACACGGCCGACAGCCTCGGAGCCGCCGTGTATGGGAGGTGGCAGCGGCCTCGGCGCACCCACGCACGGGAGGAGGAAACGGCCGGCCGCTTGTCAGGCACGGGGAACCTCGGCCCCAACACGGATACATGGAGGAGCAAGAAACCTATACACACACGTACAGGAGGTTATGTTGTGTTCCCAACATGGATTTTCTCTATATTTTTTTTTAAAAAAAAACTCCCAACACAGATCCCTCCCTCTTCCCCTTCTTTTTCTGTCCGTTCATGCCCCTTCTCTTTTCTTTTCCTGTGACATACTAACATCAAGGACAAAATTGTCATTGCATGTGCTAGTTAACACCATTGGATGGAAAAATGGATGAAAGGGCCACATAGGCACAAAATGAAGTTTAAGTGTCAGAAAGGGAAGAAAATAATTTAAGGGGCTAAAAAGGAAAGCAAATTTTAAAAAAGAGCCAAATAAGGAATTGTCTCTTGCTTGTGTGGCCAGACCTGGGCTAGGGCGTGGGCGTTGTTCTACAACGGTTTAATCCTCCACCTAAGGGCAACTCCAACGCACGGTTCAAAATGGACGCCTGTTTCGTCTGGATTTTGTTCGTTTGGGTGGGAAAATGGACACGCATGTCCGGCTTTGCATGTCCACCAATTTATGCACCCAACGGGACGACTACATCCCAAACTGTCCGGCGGCACCCCCATCACTTGTGAGCTCGCGCCACCACCGTGTCGGCCGCGCCCAGCCGCCCACCCACGCTCGCGCCTGCAAGCCGCCCATCTGCGCGCGCCCGAGAAGCTAGCAAGCACGCACGCACGCGGCTGGCTAGCTGGCTAGCAAGCAAGCCCGCGCGCCAGTGATGACCCACAAGTATAGGGGATCTATCGTAGTCCTTTCGATAGGTAAGAGTGTCGAATCCAACGAGGAGCAGAAGGAAATGACAAGCAGTTTTCAGTAAGGTATTCTCTGCAAGTGTTGAAATTATCGGTAACAGATAGTTTTGTGATAAGATAATTCGTAATGGGTAACAAGTAACAAAAGTAAACAAGGTGCAGCAAGGTGGCAAAGGACAAGCCTGGACAAACTCTTATATAAAGGAAAGCACTCCCAAGGACACATGAGAATTATCGTCAAGCTAGTTTTCATCATGCTCATATAATTCGCGTTCGTTACTTTGATAATTTGATATGTGGGTGGACCGGTGCTTGGGTACTGCCCTTCCTTGGACAAGCATCCCACTTATGATTAATCCTCCTCGCAAGCATCCACAACTACGAAAGAAGAATTAAGGTAAACCTAACCACATCATGAAACATATGGATCCAAATCAGCCCCTTACGAAGCAACGCATAAACTAGGGTTTAAACTTCTGCCACTCTAGCAACCCATCATCTACTTATTACTTCCCAATGCCTTCCCCTAGGCCCAAACAATGGTAAGTGTTATGTAGTCGACGTTCACATAACACCACTAGAGGAAAGACAACATACATCTCATCAAAATATCGAACGAATACCAAATTCACACGACTACTTATAACAAGACTTCTCGCATGTCCTCAGGAACAAACTCAACTACTCACAAATCATATTCATGTTCATAATCAAAGGGGTATTAATGTGCATAAAGGATCTGAACATATAATCTTCCACCGAATAAACCAACTAGCATCAACTACAAGGAGTAATCAACACTACTAGCAACCCACAGGTACCAATCTGAGGTTTTGAGACAAAGATCAGATACAAGATATGAACTAGGGTTTGAGAGGAGATGGTGCTGGTGAAGATGTTGATAGAGATTGGCCCCCTCCCAATGAGAGGATCGATGGTGATGATGATGGTGACGATTTCCCCCTCCCGGAGGGATGTTTCCCCGGCAGAACAGCTCCGCGGGAGCCCTAGATTGGTTCCGCCAAGGTTCCGCCTCGAGACGACGGTGCTTCATCCCGAAAGCTTTCTTCTTATTTTTTCTAGGGCAAAAGACACCTTATACCAGAAGATGGGCATTGGGGGCTTCCAGGTGGCCCACGAGGCAGGTGGGCACGCCCAGGGGGGTAGGGCGCGTCTCCACCCTCGTGGACAATGGGTGGCCCCCCTCTGGTGCTTTCTTGGCCAATATTTTTAATATATTCCAAAACTGACTTTCATGGAGTTTCAGGACTTTTGGAGTTGTGCAGAACAGGTCTCTAATATTTGCTCTTTTTCCAGCCCAGAATTCCAGGTGCCGGCATTCTCCCTCTTCATGTAAACCTTGTAAAATAAGAGAGAAAAGGCATAAGTATTATGGCATAATGTGTAATAACAGCCCATAATGCAATATCAACTCCCCCAAGCTTAGACCTTACTTGTCCTCAAGTGGAAGCCGATATCGAAAAATATGTCCACATGTTTAGAGATAGAGGTGTCGATAAAATAAAATACGGACATGAGGGCATCATGATCATTCTTAGAATAGCAACATATATATTGTCATATGATTTCTTATGCCGAAGTAACAATCTATTCAAAATGTAAAGTATGAATCAGAAACCTCATTGAAAAACTAGCAAACTATAATCTCAGTCATTGAAGTAATTGCAATTTATCATAACATCGGAAAGAGTCAATATAAGAGCTTTTTAGCAAGTCCACATACTCAACTATCATTTAGTCTTTCACAAGTGCTAAAACTCACGCAATACTTATGGGTATGAAGTTTTAATCGGACACAAAGAAAGATAGGGGCTTATAGTTTTGCCTCCCAACCTTTTACCTCAAGGGTAATGTCAACAATAATGCTTTATGAAAACCCACATCCAATTGGATATATATATATATATATATATCAGGATCTTTCCAACACACAGTGCTTGCCAAAGGATAAAGTGTAAAAAGGAAAGGTGAAGATCACCATGACTCTTGTATAAGGTATAAGACAAAAAAAATGAAAGATATGCCCTTCGCAGAGGGAATCAGACGTTGTCATGTGCTTTTATGGTTGGATGCACAAAATCTTAATGCAAAAGAATGTCATTTTATATTGCCACTTGTGATAGGGACCTTTATTATGCAGTCTGTCGCTTTTGTTTCTTCCATATCACAAGCTCGTATAAAGCTTATTTTCTCCACACTAATAGATCATACATATTTAGAGAGCAATTTTTATTGCTTGCAACAATGACAACTTACTTGAAGGATCTTACTCAATCCATAGGTAGATATGGTGGACTCTCATGGCAAAACTGGGTTTAAGGATATTTGGAAGCACAAGTAGTATCTCTACTTGGTGCAAAGAATTTGGCTAGCATGAGGGGGAAAGGCAAGCTCAACATGTTGGATGATCCATGACAATATAATTTATTTCGAATATAAGAAAACATAACCCATTACGTTGTCTTCCTTGTCCAACATCAACTTTTTAGCATGTCATATTTTAATGAGTGCTCACAATCATAAATATGTCCAAGATTGTATATTTATATGTGAAAACCTCTCTTTTTATTTATTACTTCCTATTAATTGCAACAATGACCAAAACTATGTTTGTCAACTCTCAACAACTTTTATTCATCATACTCTTTATATGTGAAGTCATTACTCTGCATAAGATCAATATGATCTCTTTATTTCTTTTTATTCTTTTATTCCCTCAAGATCATAGCAAGATAACCAAGCCCTCGACTCAAGACTAATCTTTATTATATATAGCTCACGGACTCGATTACGTAGATAAGGATCAACACAAAAACTCAAAGCTAGGTCATACTAAACTTTATTCTACTAGATCAAGATATAGCCAAAAGGATCGAACTAAGAAAAACGGTAAAGATAGAAGTGTGATGGTGATATGATACCGGGGCACCTCCCCCAAGCTTGGCATTTGCCAAGGGGAGTGCCCATACCCATGTATTTATGTCTATTTCTTCGGAGGTGGTGATGATGGAGTTGTTGATGATGTAGGCTTGTCGTCCATCTTCCAAGGCATAGGCTCACCATCATAGAAGGATGATCGAGTCTCCGGGATCCTCAAATCTGCAGCCAAACTCATCCTCTTGAATCTATATTCATACTCACAGTTTTGGTTTTGCAGGTCATAGATATGGGCTTGGAGGTGCTTGATTTTCTCGTGAAGCTCGAAGATGGCCTCCCCAATGTTCTTTGCATCCAACTTGTGGTTGTTGGTGAACTCCGCGATCATCATGTGGTTGGCGTTGAGTACATGTTCCACCATCCCCTGGCACTTGAAAACTTGTTGCTCCATTGCTTCGAGTCTTGTCTCCATGCTTCCCGTCCTCCTTGGTCCCTCAACATCGCGGATGTGCAGCACCCCCTCACGCATCTCAATGGTTTGAGGGTGTTGCAGCACCTCCGCGAGGTAGGGGTTGATGACCTTCTCAAAAAAAATTGTCCTTGGGGGCGCTTGAAGACGTCATGGTGATATAGATCTGTCAGAAAAACAGCTCGAAACAAAAGTAGAGGATTTTGTCATGGTACCGTGGTCAAAACCTTCGGGAGATTATATAATGAATTTCTACCGACCAAAAGAAGTATCGTGCAAGAAAACGGAGTCCGGAGGGCACACGAGGTGCCCACGAGGCAGGGGGGCACGCGGGGTAGGGCGCGCCCTCCACCCTCGTGGATGCCTCGTGTCCCTTTCGGACTACTTCTTATTTTCCTATTTTTTAAATATTCCAAAATAAAGAAAAAATTCTATTAGAACTCTTTTGGAGTCGGTTTACTTACCGTACCTCATACCTATTCCTTTTCAGAGTCTGAAACGTTCTGGAAAGTGTCCCTTATGTACTCCTCCGGGGTTACAGTGTCAATAACATTGGTTTCAACATTTATGGGATTACCTGAGATATAATGTTTGATTCTTTGACCGTTCACCACCTTCGGATTTGTGCCTTCGAAGTTGTTGATTTTTATGGTACCGGAACGATAGACCTCCTCGATAACGTAAGGACCTTCCCATTTAGAGAGGAGTTTTCATGCAAAAAATCTTAAACGAGAGTTGTATAACAGAACATAATCACCTACATTAGACTCACGCTTTTGTATCCCTTTGTCATGCCATCTTTTAACTTTTTCTTTAAACAGTTTGGCATTCTCATAGGCCCGGGTTCTCCACTCATAAAGTGAGCTAATGTCAAACAGTCTCTTCTCACTGGCAAGTTTGAAATCATAATTGAGCTCTTTAATGGCCCAATATGCCTTATTTTCTAGTTTGAGAGGTAAGTGACATGATTTTCCATAAACCATTTTATACGGAGACATACCCATAGGATTTTTATATGCAGTTCTATAGGCCCATAATGCCTCATCAAGTTTCTTGGACCAATTCTTTCTAGATCTATTAACAGTCTTTTGCAAAATTAATTTAATCTCTCTATTACTCAGTTCTACTTGACCACTAGACTGTGGATGGTATGGAGATGCAATTCTATGATTAACATCATACTTAGCAAGCATTTTACGAAAAGCACCATGAATAAAATGTGGACCACCATCAGTCATTAAGTATCTAGGGACTCCAAACCTCGGAAAAATAACTTCTTTAAGCATCTTAATAGAGGTGTTATGATTAGCACTACTAGTTGGAATAGCTTCTACCACTTCGTAACGCAATCAACAACAACTAAAATATGTGTATACCCATTAGAGGAAGGAAACGGTCGCATATAATCAAATCCCCAAACATCAAATGGTTCAAAAACAACTAAATAGTTCATAGGCATTTCTCGACGTCTACTAATATTACCAATTCTTCGACGCAACCTTATGTGCAGTTCTATCTCCAGTGTGGTGTCCTCCATAAGCCTCGGAGTGACACTTGCGTAGGATCTATTCCTGTTCATGCTTAGGTACACAACGTCTAATAACACCATCTACTCCTTCTTTATGAAGGTGTGGGTCATCCCAAAAGTAATGTCTCAAATCATAGAAAAACTTTTTCTTTTGCTGGTATGTGAAACTAGGTGGTATAAATTTAGCAACAATGTAATTAGCATAATCAGCATACCATGGTGATGCGGAGCATCCCAAGGTCATCCCCATTCGTCTCACCAAGTGACTAGCGGACCAATTGCAAGAGCTCTCGAAACTAAGGTGAACTCACTCCTCTCCGAACTACCACTTACCATGCATGAGAATTGGCTACTACCTCAAGCGGAAACGCTATGTGTGATCAGGTGCTTGGAGGAAGGTCACGGACCAACTACATTCGACGGACAAGACGGTGAGGACACCAAGTTCACAGGACAAGAAGAAGAACTGCTCGAAGTCCCCAGGCTCCGGACGACCGACGAACCCCTAACGTCCGACGACCTCCAGGCTCCGGACGTCCGGCCCTCTCCGGACGACCGACACTTCCATACCTGAGCCAAAACTATGGATTTCCGAAGCGATACGGACGACTGATGACCTCCAGGCTCCGGACGTCCAACCCCGACCGGATGTCCGACCGAAGTCCACCCGAGTCGAATCTACGGACGTCTGACAGGCACCGGACGTCCGGACCCTCGCGAGCGTCCAGACGACCAGTGACTCCCGGACGTCCGGCGCCTGTGTGCTGCCATGTGTTGGGCCGCAGCCCATGAACCCCCCCCCCCCCTTCCCCCTTTGCACTAAGACTATATATAGACTTCCTATTCCTTCTAGCTAGGGTTAGCAAAGGATTAGCTCATATATCGTGTGAGAGCTTTGCTCATCCACTTGGTTACCTTCTCCTCGGAGATAGCGCCTCCTCGGAGAAGATCCCCCAAGCGGCTTCAAGACCCCTTTACGGGAAGAACCTCAAGACCTCCTCTCGGAGAAGACCGGCTACCTTTGTATCATCCCTAGTTGATCGTGTATCGTGTGATCTCTTATGTACTCGAGGATCTAGCACATGTGTGACTATTTCTTGTTGGTTTAGTGTTTCTCTTGTGTTCCTCCGTGTTTTCCCTCGTTTTCCTCCTCGTGTTCTTCGTGTTCTTCGCGGGATCCGCTCCTTTCGTGAAAGATCGGCCGATTAGGGTTCCTACCCTACATCATCTCGGTATCATGAGCCACGTTGATCACGATTTCAGAGCCTCCCCTTGTTGTTTTCTAGCCTAATTTTGTTGTGTTTTGTCCCTAATTCAAAAATTCCCCACAAAAATAGCCCCAATTTTTTTTGATTTGTTGGTGTGTTGAAATTGTGTTGGATTTAATTCGTGGATTTGCTTTGCCTTGAGTGGATCTACCTTTTCCCCCTTGTCTCCACCATTTTCATCCACGAAATCGTCCGGATTCGACGAATTTCGACCTCTCCACTGTTGGGGAACGTAGTAATTTCAAAAAAAAATTCCTACGCACACGCAAGATCATGTGATGCATAGCAACGAGAGGGGGAGTATGATCTACATACCTAGTAGATCGACAACGGAAGCGTTTGGTTGATGTAGTCGTACGTATTCACGATCCGACCGATCAAGCACCGAAACTACGGCACCTCCGAGTTCTAGCACACGTTCAGCTCGATGACGATCCCCGTACTTCGATCCAGCAAAGTGTCGGGGAAGAGTTCCGTCAGCACGACGGCGTGGTGACGATCTTGATGTACTACTGCAGCAGGGCTTCGCCTAAACTCCGCTACAATATTATCGAGGACTATGGTGGCTGGGGGCGCCGCACACGGCTAAGGAAAAGATCACGTGGATCAACTTGTGTGTCTCTAGGGTGCCTCTGCCTCAGTATATAAAGGACCAAAGGGGGGAGGCTGGCCGGCCACATAGGGCGCGCCAGGAGAGTCCTACTCCCTCTGGGAGTAGGATCCCCCCCCAAATCCTAGTTGGAATAGGACTCGCGGAGGGGGGAAAAGAGAGAGAGGGGCCGGCCCCCTCTCCTTGTCCAATTCGGACCAAGGGAGGGGAGGGGCGCGCGGCCCACTATGGGCTGCCTCTTCTCTTTTCCACCAAGGCCCATAAAGGCCCATCTAGCTCCCCAGGGGGTTCCGGCAACCTCCCGGTACTCCGGTAAAATCCCGATTTCACCCGGAACACTTCCGATATCCAAACATAGGCTTCCAATATATCAATCTTTATGTCTCGACCATTTCGAGACTCCTCGTCATGTCCGTGATCACATCCGGGACTCCGAACAACCTTCGATACATCAAAATGCATAAACTCATAATATAACTATCATCGTAACCTTAAGCGTGCGGACCCTACGGGTTCGAGAACAATGTAGACATGACCGAGACACGTCTCCGGTCAATAACCAATAGCGGGACCTGGATGCCCATATTGGCTCCTACATATTCTACGAAGATCTTTATCGGTCAGACCGCATAACAACATACGTCGTTCCCTTTGTCATCGGTATGTTACTTGCCCGAGATTCGATCGTCGGTATTCCAATACCTAGTTCAATCTCGTTGTCGGCAAGTCTCTTTACTCGTTCTGTAATACATCATCCCGCAACTAACTCATTAGTTGCAATGCTTGCAAGGCTTAAGTGATGTGCATTACCGAGAGGGCCCAGAGATACCTCTCCGACAATCAGAGTGACAAAACCTAATCTTGAAATACGCCAACCCAACATGTACCTTTGGAGACACCTGTAGTACTCCTTTATAATCACCCAGTTACATTGTGACGTTTGGTAGCACCCAAAGTGTTCCTCCGGTAAACGGCAACATACTAAACGATCGGGTGCTAAGCTAATGGATGGGTCATGTCAATCAGATCATTCACTAATGATGTGATCCCGTTAATCAAATAACAACTCATTGTTCATGGTTAGGAAACATAACCATCTTTGATTAACGAGCTAGTCAAGTAGAGGCATACTAGTGACACTTTGTTTGTCTATGTATTCACACATGTATTATGTTTCCGGTTAATACAATTCTAGCATGAATAATAAACATTTATCATGATATAAGGAAATAAATAATAGCTTTATTATTGCCTCTAGGGCATATTTCCTTCAGTCTCCCACTTGCACTAGAGTCAATAATCTAGATTACACAGTAATGATTCTAACACCCATGGAGCCTTGGTGCTGATCATGCTTTGCTCGTGGAAGAGGCTTAGTCAATGGGTCTGCAACATTCAGATCCGTATGTATCTTGCAAATCTCTATGTCTCCCACCTGGACTAGATCCCGGATGGAATTGAAGCGTCTCTTGATGTGCTTGGTTCTCTTGTGAAATCTAGATTCCTTTGCCAAGGCAATTGCACCAGTATTGTCACAAAAGATTTTCATTGGACCCGATGCACTAGGTATGACACCTAGATCGGATATGAACTCCTTCATCCAGACTCCTTCATTTGCTGCTTCTGAAGCAGCTATCTACTCCGCTTCACATGTAGATCCCGCTACAACGCTTTGTTTAGAACTGCACCAACTTACAGCCCCACCGTTTAATGTAAACACGTATCCGGTTTGCGATTTAGAATCGTCCGGATCAGTGTCAAAGCTTGCTTCAACGTAACCTTTTACGATGAGCTCTTTGTCACCTCCATATACGAGAAGCATATCCTTAGTCCTTTTCAGGTATTTCAGGATGTTCTTGACCGCTGTCCAGTGATCCACTCCTGGATTACTTTGGTACCTCCCTGCTAGACTTATAGCAAGGCACACATCAGGTCTGGTACACAGCATTGCATACATGATAGATCCTATGGCTGATGCATAGGGAACATCTTTCATATTCTCTCTATCTTCTGCAGTGGTCGGGCATTGAGTCTTACTCAACTTCACACCTTGTAACACAGGCAAGAACCCTTTCTTTGCTTGATCCATTTTGAACTTCTTCAAAACTTTGTCAAGGTATGTGGTTTGTGAAAGTCCAATTAAGCGTCTTGATCTATCTCTATAGATCTTAATGCCTAATATGTAAGCAGCTTCACCGAGGTCTTTCATTGAAAAACTCTTATTCAAGTATCCCTTTATGCTATCCAGAAATTCTACATCATTTCCAATTAGTAATATGTCATCCACATATAATATCAGAAATGCTACAGAGCTCCCACTCACTTTCTTGTAAATACAGGCTTCTCCAAAAGTCTGTATAAAACCAAATGCTTTGATCACACTATCAAAATGTTTATTCCAACTCCGAGAGGCTTGCACCAGTCCATAAATGGATCGCTGGAGCTTGCACACTTTGTTAGCTCCCTTTGGATCTACAAAACCTTCTGGTTGCATCATATACAACTCTTCTTCCAGAAATCCATTCAGGAATGCAGTTTTGACATCCATCTGCCAAATTTCATAATCATAAAATGCGGCAATTGCTAACATGATTCGGACAGACTTAAGCATCGCTACGGGTGAGAAGGTCTCATCGTAGTCAATCCCTTGAACTTGTCGAAAACCTTTTGCAACAAGTCGAGCTTTGTAGATAGTAATATTACCGTCAGCGTCAATCTTCTTCTTGAAGATCCATTTATTTTCAATTGCTCGCCGATCATCGGGCAAGTCAACCAAAGTCCATACTTTGTTCTCATACATGGATCCCATCTCAGATTTCATGGCTTCAAGCCACTTTGCGGAATCTGGGCTCACCATCGCTTCTTCATAGTTCGTAGGTTCATCATGATCTAGTAGCATGACTTCCAGAACGGGATTACCATACCACTCTGGTGTAGATCTTACTCTGGTAGATCTACGAGGTTCAGTAGTATCTTGTTCTGAAGTTTCATGATCATCATCATTAGCTTCCTCACTAACTGGTGTCACTACAAGAAATATGTCAACTTGTGACCACCACTATTGGTCACTGAATGGTCACAAATTTCCATTTGTGACCTTTTTGTGACCAAAAACATAAGGTCAAAAGCTGGCCGTCGTAAACTGACTATAGCGACCTTTCTTCTGGAATGGTCGTAGACGTTTATGACCAAAATACATCTACTGTGGCATTTTGGTCACTAGCAACCTCCCCAGGCCACGTAGGCATCCAGCGTGGCAATCTGACGTGGCACAAGATTCAGCCCGGTCCAATTCGATTTTCTACATGGGCCTAGCCCAACAATTCGGCCTTTTCAATATATATTTATTTCTGTTAATTTTCACTAGCTACATGGGCCTGGCCCAGTAATTCGGCCTTTTAAATTTCTTTGCCTATCCCTTTTGACAGATTTTTTTGGTCTTGTATTTTCTGAGCCATTTCTTTGCTGGGCTTCTCAAGTTTTCCCCTCAAAAATAATTGTTCAATATATCTTGGGCTGGGCCGAAATAATTGATCCAATCCAACTTCTTTTATTATGCCATTGACATTACAACACATCACACTACAAGTTATCTTGGGCCTAGCCCAGTTCCGATACATTTTCAAAGCAACATGAAATATTATAGGAGCCCAAAATATATTTACATGCATTCATTCTAGCAGTACATATCTTTACATCCAACCAGTAAGTGCCAAACAGAACTATTCTACAACAAACAAAAGAAAATAGATGACAAGACATCACAAAAGTTCCTATTGTCCTCCTCCTTCAACATTTGAAAACCTTCACCTGGCAGTAGATCAATCATGAGTGAGAAACAATACAGCAGCAAAACAATACAGAAACAATATGGTTGATTATTCAAAGAAATTAAACTAAGTGCAGGTCACCCAAAGCTGAATTTCTTGCAATCCAAACAACAAAAATAGTAGGAAGATGGTTGCATAGATACAAATCCATGTGGTAGCAGCAAAATTGGCCAATCTGGACCACATCTTCTCTGTTTGGTACTAACTAAAAAAACTGGACTTGTTCATACAAATCCCTCTTGAATTCCTTACACAGCCAGGATTTGCATCAAATATTCCTTAATTTAGCAGCATTTGTAAGCAGAGAAAGAGAGGGAGGGAGATGGGGATGCTACGTACCTTGTCCTGAAGTTCCAACGACCATACCAGAGAGAAGTTGCTCCTCGTCTTCTTTCCTCAGCCCCAAATTTGCCTGCAATAACCACAATTCATTGCATCAACCTGCGATCTGATCTCACAAGCGATATGATCTCACAAGCCCCACCCAGGTGGTGGACTGGTGGTAGTACAGCAGCTAGAAGGCTCATCACTCACCGGTTGAAAAGCTCGACCCGGTAGTCCATCTCCTTCTCCGCCATCCCGAACATCTGCATCGCACAACCACCACCATCAATTGACCTCAATCACAAGCTCGAAATCGAAGAGGAAGGCATATACACACAAAAAAAGAACATGAAAATTCCAGAAAAAGGTGACTTGTAGCTGTCAGCAGCAACTTGAGAATGAATGATTGATATCCTAGAAGTTGTAAACTGGAAGCCAGAGAAGCTACTAGTCAGGTTAGTTTCCACAGGTTAATTAGTTTCAAGTTTTGAAACTGAATGCATGGGGTCGAGTATCAGTATTCTGTGTAAATTAGTCATATGATGTACCTATATTTACGCAATGATTTTGCTCACGTTAGATAGCATGTACTTCTATACGAGAGAAAGAAGGATTGCTAGCAAATCTGCTACATTTTATTGTGCAATGTCAGTCAGTTTGTGTAGCTAAACTGCCAACAATGAACCAACCAAGTGCATATATACTGCGCGTGAGCATGACCAATTTTTTAATCAGACAAAACCAAATATGTTGCAGAATAAAAAATCTACAAGGTGAATAGTAGAAGCTGAGTTTTCAAAGAATGTATCACTTTCAGCTATACAAGATTGCCCATCCTCAAGAAAACAATTACAATTTTGAGTCATGGCCTGAACAGCCCCAGTAACTCATCCTCAAGAAAACAATTATAAAAGACTAATCTTAACCCACTGGTAGCAGTCGAACACTAGAAACTAGTGAGCACTGAAGAAACAGCACAATGAAATAGCTTACCCTGATGGTGTCAGTGTAGTTCCATCTGACCTCCTTGGAGAGCTGGCCGAGGAGGTAGTACCTGTGCGCAGGCTGCAGCCTCAGAACCCTGCAAAACCACAAGCAACGTCAACATCAAACACACATACAAGACACACGCCAAGATCTAGAAGGCAGTCCAACGCCGACGTACTTGAGCGTGTCGGGGATGACCATGCACTTGGTCCTGTCATACGGTGGTGGTGCGCCCTCGTATGCCTTAGCCTGGGCGTCGTCCTCAAGGCCACCAGCGGCCCCGGGCGCGGTATCCAGCGCAGACGACTAGCAGGCGAAGCTGAAGCTGCTGCATTGGGACAGTACAAACAGTGAGCCATATGCCTGGACCCTAAACGTTGAAGAAAGCGGTACAAAATTGCACTTCGTATAGGACTGTCATGCAGACCAAAGTAAGCATGAACCGAGTAGATCCCACTAGCATTATGCTTTCTAAAAGATTGCTCGACTAGCATTTTTAAAATTGTCGTGTTGTAGAAACTGAATTGAGGGTAGTGAAAAGGTCCAGAATGTATGAAGATAAGAAAGAAGTTCTTCCCTGGACTGGTTAGTTTTAGAAGCTCTAGCGCAAAATCCACTCCAGGAAAGATCGACGATCCAATTCAAAGATGTAGAGAAAAGTAATACTTAAAAACGGGAAAATGTCTAAACAGCAAGCTAGCTGCACGTTATACAGCGTCAGCTTATTTCACTGCTCCATGGATGGAGCTTACAATACACTAACCACTTAGACGCACTAATGCAGATTAAAGGGATATGCATGTTTTGTGCCTGTTGGTTTAGGTAGATCTATTCTGGATACCAATGTTTATCTCCTTAGACCATAGGCATTCCATCAAACTGGTATGTTACAACAGACTGAATAATTCAAGGAATCACCTAGTAGTGGCAAGAATATACAATTGTACAAATGCAGTGCAAGAAGACTAACTACACGACAGTAATTTCCTAGAGCAGGAAATGTAAAAAGATGTGAATCTGAAATCTATAGCAGCTGTAGTGGTTCAATATAGTTTATGAAATATAATTTAAAGAGAGCGCAGACTGCCTTTATACTATTTTGGTTACTACCAATTGTTAGTACGATTGCATTAGTGCGTCAAGACGCTGAACAATTTATGTTGTTGTTCCAACAGTTTATGCTACAAGCCAACAATATATAAGCCCGTGCCAGTGCTGCTGTTCCGCTGCTCTGCTCCTTGTGCTGCCGCCAGAGATCCCCCGATGGCCTAGAAGAAAAATACTGTTAACTGACAATTTCTCAATAAAGTTTCTGTACAACAGCACAAGGTGGTTAACACAAAGGGGAAACAAAGAATTAACATGGCAGCAGAGAAAACCAATACAGCTTGCAACTAATAAGCACATGATATTGCTTGGCAAAAGAAGCCACTAGGATCCAAGTAGATCTAGATTTACAGGTGCAATCTTCAATAACTATTAAAGCCATAATTACCACTACAACGAACACAAACAGAATTATGTGTGAGTGTGCGTGTGCTGTGTGCAACACCAAACTGGCTGACAACCGAGATATTCACCATAGGCTCCTTGAGCAGAATTTACAGGCCCACTGCTACGCATGCATCGCTAAGCTACTCCCATATAAATCCGCAGCAGCTTTTCCTCAAGAGCATAGGACTAGTAGGATGAAGCACATATACTGCCTGCCCTGGTCTATCGTTGCTCCTCACCCGGTTCTATCATATCTGCACCTACCTTATGGTCTCCACTTACTCATACTCCAAACCATGTTTGTGTCTAAGCAATGTTAACATAGATAACAAACTAGACATGACAAGGTCACATCTATTTTAGTTGGAGAAACACCTTAAAATTGTATGAATCGTAAATTGTTACTACTGCCAGTAAAAGGAGATAGAATCCTGGGACATTGTGATCACCTTGGCTTTGGTTTCCTCGTCGATGATGTCGGCTTTGAACTTGAGGAACCCCACGCGCTGCCCAAACATGTCCATCCCCTACAACACATCGCGGAGTATATTTCAGATGCGCCATCGACAGACAGATTCCCCGAGGAAATCGTACCAGCTCAAACATTTCGATTCAGAGGGAGGGGGAAGCAGTAGGACCGCACCTGGATGAGGATCTGCCGGAGGCTGAGCTTCCCGTGGGCGAGCAGGCCCTTCTCCGCCTACAGGTTCTCCAGCCACCGCCGGAACAGCGCCGAGTCCAGCGCCTTCCTGAAGTCCGTCTCGGGGAGGCCCGCCGCCGCCACGACCCGCACGGGCCCCACCGCACCGGGCACCTCCATAGTTGTAGGGATGGTCGGGGGCTGTGGCCGCAGCGCCATCAGCATCATCCTGCGCGGCTGCTCGTCCGGGACCCAGCCGAGGCCAGTGGGTGGCTCAGGCCCATGCCATGTGGTTGGGGGAATCCATGGCGCCGCCGCCCCCTTATTCGAGTTGCTGATGGAGGGGCCACGCCGGTTCCGGATCCAGCGCCCGCTGGCCTTGATGTTGCCGGATGTGGAAGACCGGCGGCGAGGGGAGAGGTGGGTGGCGGAGAGGGAGGCGGCGGCGAGGGGAGAGGTGTGGCAGAGAGAGGGGGATCTGGATCGGGGGCGGAGTGGGAGTGCGGCGTTGCCATCGATTCGATCTGAATCGGGGGAGTGGGAGTTAGGGTTTGGGAGGTAGGAGCGGAGGGAGTTACAGTGGTGTGGGATCGATGGATGGATGGATGGATGTGTGCCATGTCATCGATCCGTGGCACACACCTTTCCACCAATGAGAATTTAAGTTTATTTTCTGAGTGTAGAAATGGTTTTTTTAGGAACATATGAAATCTTGATGGAAAATTGGATCATATTTTGTGAAAATGCTCCAATATTGTGCACATGTGTGTATATTGGGATGGGGGTTTTATTTCTTTGCACAAAAAATCATTTTTCAATTTTCGGAGTGGCAATAATCGGGTTTTTTGTGAACGACCTAGCAAATAGTTGTTGTAAAATTGGACCAAATAAATTTTCTAAAATACTAGGCCATATCTAATGCACAATTGACCAAATAGTTGGGTGTCAAAAGTTTCGACCCACTTCTGTTGAAAAAGACAAATTTCCGCCTATTTAGTTGGAAGCGGGTCAAATTTGAATTGCAGCTACCTCATAGTTTGCTCTTTATTTTTTTCAAAAATCATTTCTAGGTACGAAAGTATCTATTTAATCACAGAAACATCAAAAAATTTCCAATATTCAACCACTAGCTAGGAACGGTCATGCCCGCCATTTTGACCGCATTTTGAAACGGGCATAAAAAATTTAAAAAAATTAAAAAAATGGGAAACCTTCGCATCGTGTCATTATATGTGACCAAGCTTCCAGGAAAAATAATAAACATGCAATACGGAAATTATTTTAAAAAAAGTGTTCTCAGAAATGAGCTATCACGCGTGAAGATTCAGGGCTTTCAAGCCAAATGATCAATCTTATGGCCACATTCATGACATAGTTTGTTCAAATGATCTCATATTGTGCACAAGGGTGCATATTGGAATGGAAAACAATGTTGCTTAAGGAAGTTTTCATTTTCTTTGGACGAAAAAATCATTTTCCATTTTTCGAGTGCCCAAAATGAGGTTTTTTTGTGAAGAACCTACCAAATAATTGTTGCAAAATTGGACCAAATTAATTTTATAAAATACTAGGCCATGTTTAATGCACAATTGACAAAATGGTTGGGTGTCAAAAGTTTTGATCCACCTCTGGTGAAAAAGACAAACTTCCGCCGATTCAGTAGGAAGCGGGTAAAATTTGAACTGCAGCTGCCCCATAGTTTGCTCTATATTTTTTCTAAAAATTATTTCTAGGTACATAAGTATCTATTTAATAAGAGAAACACCAAAAGTTTTCCAAGATTCAACTAGTAGCTAGGAACGGCCATTCCCGCCGTTTTGACCACATTTTGAAACAGGCATAAAAATTCAAAAAAAATCAAAAAATTGGAAAACCTTCGCATTGTGTCATTATATATGACCAAGTTACCAGCAAAAATAATAAACTTATAATACGGCAATTCTTTTAAAAAAGTGTTCTCAAAAATGAGCTATCATGCGTGAAGATTCATGGCTTTCAAGCCAAATGATCAATCCTATGGCCAAATTCATGGCATAGTTTGTTCAAATAATCTCATATTGTGCACAAGGGTGCATATTGGAATGGCAAACAATGTTGCCTAAGGAAGTTTTCATTTTCTTTGGATGAAAAAACCATTTTCCATTTTTCGAGTGCCCAAAAGGAGGTTTTTTGTGAAGGACCTCCCAAATAATTGTTGCAAAATTGGACCAAATCATTTTTATAAAATACTAGGCCATATTTAATGCACAATTGACCAAATGGTTGGGTGTAAAAAGTTTTGATCCACCTCTTGTGAAAAAGACAAATTTCCGCCGATTCAGTTGGAAGCGGATCAAATTTGAACTGTAGATGCCTCGTAGTTTGCTCTTTATTTTTTACAAAAATCATTTCTAGGTACATAAGTACCTATTTAATCAGAGAAACACCAAAAAAATTCCAAGATTCAACCACTAGCTAGGAACGGTCATTCCCGCCGTTTTGATCGCATTTTGAAACGGGCATAAAAAATTCAAAAAAAATCAAAAAATTGGGAAACCTTCGCATTGTGTCATTATATGTGGCCAAGTTCCCAGGAAAAATAACAAACTTGTAATACGGCAATTATTTTTAAAAAGTGTTCTCACAAATGAGCTATCAAGTGTGAAGATTCATGGCTTTCAAGCCAAACGATCAATCTTATGACCACATTCATGGCATAGTTTGTTCAAATGATCTCATATTGTGCACAAGGGTGAATATTGGAATGGCAAACAATGTTGCCTAAGGAAGTTTTCATTTTCTTTGGACGAAAAAACCATTTTCCATTTTCCGAGTGCTTGAAATGAGTTTTTTTGTGAAGGACCTACCATATATTTGTTGCAAAATTGGACCAAATCAATTTTCTAAAATACTAGGCCATATTTAATGCACAATTGACAAAATGGTTGGGTGTCAAAATTTTTGATCCACCTCTGGTGAAAAAGACAAATTCCCGTCGATTCAGTTGGAAGCGGGTCAAATTTGAACTGCAGCTGCGTCATAGTTTGCTCTTTATTTTTTTCAAAAATCATTTCTAGGTAAATAAGTATCTATTTAATCAGAAATACATGGTTTGATGGAGAGACATCGAGGTTTGGACGGTGGCCGAGGGCCCCAACTCTAGAGTGCGTAAGGTCGCATGCCCGCCGCGTGGTCACCGCGTGACCGTGGCGTTGCCATGTGTTCTGGGCGGCCTAGGCATGTCTAGTGGGTTGGGAACTCCCCAGGTAGGTGCTAGGAAGAAAATCACAACATAAGATTCTCACGAGGAGACCGATCGATGCTCAAACATGAATAAGCAGCCAAGTGTTTGATTAGCGGTACGGGAAATGCACATGGCCAATGGGCATGAGTTTTGGCTGAGGATGATCATCTACTAAGGAGAATGTCTTCACAAATTTTTAGATCAAAAGGATGATCCTAGGTGGTACTTGCTTTGCAAAGTACCACGCTGGACAAAAATATGAATGTTGAAGCTGGGCTCAAATTAATGAATGGATTGAGCTGGCATTTGGTGGAGGATGGTTATTTGGGCATAGGAAAGCACTGTAGAAAATGGATACCATTTGGACATGCCAAAGTGGTACTTCCTTCACAATGCTCTTCTATGGACACAAACTTGGGAAAACTAGTGAGAGAGATTGGATGAATGAAATGAGCTCAAAATTGGTGTAGGTAAGTTACTTAGGTATGGTCATGCGCTGGTAAATTTTTAGATCATTTGGGTAAGCCTAGCTAGTACTTACTTCACAAAGCTTCTCTCGAGGTAGAAACTTTGGAAATTTCCCGAGAAAGATTTACTAGGAAAATTGAGCTGAATATTATCATGTGGCAATGATTTGGGTATGGAAGAGTGCCCGAAAAGTTTGAGGGTAATAGGAGGGGTCTATATAACACTTGCTTTGCAACGTGCCAATTTGGCCATAAAATATCAATTGAACGTGGGCTCACATAGATGATTTGACTGAGCTGCAATTTGGAGGAGGGTGATAATTTGGGCATGTGAAGGAACTGTATAAATTTCATGTCATTTAGAGATATAAAAAAGGTACTTCCTTCACAATGCTTCTAGGTGGACAAAAACTTTGGAAATTTGCCGAGGAAGATTTGCTAGGCAAATGGAGCTGAATTTTGTCACGCGGTAATGATTTGGATAGGAAAGACTGCCCAAAAATTCCTAGGGCAATCAAGAATATATAAATAGCACTTACTTCATAAAGTGTTGTTGTGAACATAATAGGAAAATGAATATTGTTGAATTAGTTTTGAACTAGGCAAGGAGGGATTTTTACATATTTGATGAAGATATGACCCAAAGAATTTATGAGATTTTTTTAGGAATGATAGAAATATAGGTTGCTTCACAACCTAGGGCAAAAACTGCCACATGGACATGACACATAGGCAAAATTGATGAGATGGCGCCTAGTCATCACAACCCACCACAATCTACAAGGCTATGACCATCTATATTGGTCATGATCAGCTAGAAATAAGGCAGTGGACTAGCACTGTTTGCTTTGTGACCATTTTGTGTAAGGAAATTATGACCTTTCTGACCAAAATGGTCGCAATGGTTCAGGGTTTGGAGCCCCCTGAACAGCTTTTGACCAATTGGTCTAAAATGGTCATAGATTTATGACCAATTCTTCGAGGGTCACTGACAGAAGGTCATAAGTTGACATATTTCTTGTAGTGTGTAGGTGTCATAGAAACAGTTTTCTGTGATGTACTACTTTCCAATAAGGGAGCAGGTATAGTTACCTCGTCAAGTTCTACTTTCCTCCCACTCACTTCTTTCGAGAGAAACTCCTTCTCCAGAAAGTTTCCGAATTTAGCAACAAAAGTCTTGCCTTCGGATCTGTGATAGAAGGTGTATCCAATAGTTTCCTTTGGATATCCTATGAAGACACATTTCTCCGATTTGGGTTCGAGCTTATCAGGTTGAAGCTTTTTCACATAAGCATCGCAGCCCCAAACTTTTAGAAACGACAACTTTGGTTTCTTGCCAAACCAAAGTTCATAAGGCGTCGTATCAACGGATTTTGATGGTGCCCTATTTAACGTGAATGCGGCCGTCTCTAGAGCGTACCCCCAAAACGATAGCGGTAAATCAGTAAGAGACATCATAGATCACACCATATCTAGTAAAGTACGATTACGACGTTCGGACACACCATTACGCTGTGGTGTTCCGGGTGGCGTGAGTTGCGAAACTATTCCGCAATTTTTCAAATGTACACCAAACTCGTAACTCAAATATTCTCCTCCACGATCAGATCGTAGAAACTTTATTTTCTTGTTACGATGATTTTCAACTTCACTCTGAAATTCTTTGAACTTTTCAAATGTTTCAGACTTATGTTTCATTAAGTAGATATACCCATATCTGCTCAAATCATCTGTGAAGGTGAGAAAATAACGATATCCGCCACGAGCCTCAATATTCATCGGACCACATACATCTGTATGTATGATTTCCAACAAATCTATTGCTCTCTCCATAGTACCGGAGAACGGCGTTTTGGTCATCTTGCCCATGAGGCACGGTTCGTAAGTACCAAGTGATTCATAATCAAGTGGTTCCAAAAGTCCATCAGTATGGAGTTTCTTCATGCGCTTTACACCGATATGACCTAAACGGCAGTGCCACAAATAAGTTGCACTATCATTATCAACTCTGCATCTTTTGGCTTCAACATTATGAATATGTGTGTTACTACTATCGAGATTCAACAAGAATAGACCACTCTTCAAGGGTGCATGACCATAAAAGATATTACTCATATAAATAGAACAACCATTATTCTCTGATTTAAATGAATAACCGTCTCGCATCAAACAAGATCCAGATATAATGTTCATGCTTAACGCTGGCACCAAATAACAATTATTTAGGTCTAATATTAATCCCGAAGGTAGAGGTAGAGGTAGCGTGCCGACTGTGATCACATCGACTTTGGAACCGTTTCCCACGCGCATCGTCACCTCGTCCTTAACCAATCTTTGCTTGATCCGTAGTCCCTGTTTCGAGTTGCAAATATTAGCAACAGAACCAGTATCAAATACCCAGGTGCTACTGCGAGCATTAGTAAGGTACACATCAATAACATGTATATCACATATACCTTTGTTCACCTTGCCATCCTTCTTATCCGCCAAATACTTGGGGCAGTTCCGCTTCAAGTGACCAGTCTGCTTGCAATAGAAGCACTCAGTTTCAGGCTTAGGTCCAGGTTTGGGTTTCTTCTCTTGAGCAGCAACTTGCTTGCCGTTCTTTTTGAAGTTCCCCTTCTTCTTTCCTTTGCCCTTTTTCTTGAAACTAGTGGTCTTGTTGACCATCAACACTTGATGCTCCTTCTTGATTTCTACCTCCGCAGCTTTCAGCATCGCGAAGAGCTCGGGAATAGTCATATTCATCCCTTGCATATTATAGTTCATCACGAAGCTCTTGTAGCTTGGTGGCAGTGATTGGAGAATTCTGTCAATGACGCAATCATCTGGAAGATTAACTCCCAATTGAATCAAGTGATTATTATACCCAGACATTTTGAGTATATGCTCACTAACAGAACTGTTCTCCTCCATCTTGCAGCTATAGAACTTATTGGAGACTTCATATCTCTCAATCCGGGCATTTGCTTGAAATATTAATTTCAACTCCTGGAACATCTCATATGCTCCATGACGTTCAAAACGTCGTTGAAGTCCCGATTCTAAGCCGTAAAGCATGGCACACTGAACTATCGAGTAGTCATCAGCTTTGCTCTGCCAGACGTTCATAACATCCGGCGTTGCTCCTGCAGCAGGCCTGGCACCCAGCGGTGCTTCCAGGACGTAATTCTTCTGTGCAGCAATGAGGATAATCCTCAAGTTACGGACCCAGTCTGTGTAATCGCTACCATCATCTTTCAACTTTGCTTTCTCAAGGAACGCATTAAAATTCAACGGAACAACAGCACGAGCCATCTATCTACAAACAAGCATAAACGAGCAAGATACTTATCGGGTACTAAGTTTCATGATAAATTTAAGTTCAGTTAATTTACTTAAAGAACTCCCACTTAGATAGACATCCCTCTAATCCTCTAAGTGATTACATGATCCAAATCAACTAAACCATGTCCGATCATCACGTGAGATGGAGTAGTTTCATTGGTGAACATCATTATGTTGATCATATCTACTATATGATTCATGCTCGACCTTTCGGTCTCCGTGTTCTGAGGCCATATCTGTATATGCTTGGCTCGTCAAGTATAACCTGAGTATTCCGCGTGTGCAACTGTTTTGCACCCGTTGTATTTGAACGTAGAACCTATCACACCTGATCATCACGTGGTGTCTCAGCACGAAGAACTTTCGCAACGGTGCATACTCAGGGAGAACACTTCTTGATAATTAGTGAGAGATCATCTTATAATGCTACCGTCAATCAAAGCAAGATAAGATGCATAAAAGATAAACATCACATGCAATCAATATAAGTGATATGATATGGCCATCATCATCTTGTGCTTGTGATCTCCATCTCCGAAGCATCGTCGTGATCACCATCGTCACCGGCGTGACACCTTGATCTCATCGTAGCGTCGTTGTCGTCTCGCCAAGCTTGTGCTTCCACGACTATCGCTACCGTTTAGTGATAAAGTAAAGCATTACATCGCGATTGCATTGCATACAATAAAGCGACAACCATATGGCTCCTGCCAGTTGCCGATAACTCGGTTACAAAACATGATCATCTCATACAATAAAAATCAGCATCATGTCTTGACCATATCACATCACAACATGCCCTGCAAAAACAAGTTAGACGTCCTCTACTTTGTTGTTGCAAGTTTTACGTGGCTGCCACGGGCTTAAGCAAGAACCAATCTTACCTACGCATCAAAACCACAACGATAGTTTGTCAAGTTGGTGCTCTTTTAACCTTCGCAAGGACCAGGCGTAGCCACACTCAGTTCAACTAAAGTTGGAGAAACTGTCACCCACAAGCCACCTCTGTGCAAAGCACGTCGGGAGAACCGGTCTCGCGTAAGCGTACGCGTAATGTCGGTCTGGGCCGCTTCATCCAACAATACCGCCGAACCAAAGTATGACATGCTGGTAAGCAGTATGACTTATATCGCCCACAACTCACTTGTGTTCTACTCGTGCATATAACATCAACATATAAAACCTAGGCTCGGATGCCACTATTGGGGAACGTAGTAATTTCAAAAAAAAATTCCTACGCACACGCAAGATCATGTGATGCATAGCAACGAGAGGGGGAGTATGATCTACATACCTAGTAGATCGACAACGAAAGCGTTTGGTTGATGTAGTCGTACGTCTTCACGATCCGACCGATCAAGCACCGAAACTACGACACCTCCGAGTTCTAGCACACGTTCAGCTCGATGACGATCCCCGGACTCTGATCCAGCAAAGTGTCGGGGAAGAGTTCCGTCAGCACGACGGCGTGGTGACGATCTTGATGTACTACTGCAGTAGGGCTTCGCCTAAACTCCGCTACAATATTATCGAGGACTAGTGGTGGCTGGGGGCGCCGCACACGGCTAAGGAATAGATCACGTGGATCAACTTGTGTGTTCTAGGGTGCCTCTGCCTCAGTATATAAAGGACCAAAGGGGGGAGGCTGGCCGGCCACATAGGGCGCGCCAGGAGAGTCCTACTCCCTCTGGGAGTAGGATCCCCCCCAATCCTAGTTGGAATAGGACTCGCGGAGGGGGGAAAAGAGAGAGAGGGGCCGGCCCCCTCTCCTTGTCCAATTCAGACCAAGGGAGGGGAGGGGCGCGGGCCCACTATGGGCTGCCTCTTCTCTTTTCCACCAAGGCCCATAAGGCCCATCTAGCTCCCCGGGGGGTTCCGGTAACCTCCCGGGTACTCCGGTAAAATCCCGATTTCACCCGGAACACTTCCGATATCCAAACATAGGCTTCCAATATATCAATCTTTATGTCTCGACCATTTCGAGACTCCTCGTCATGTCCGTGATCACATCCGGGACTCCGAACAACCTTCGGTACATCAAAATGCATAAACTCATAATATAACTGTCATCGTAACCTTAAGCGTGCGGACCCTACGGGTTCGAGAACAATGTAGACATGACCGAGACACGTCTCCGGTCAATAACCAATAGCGGAACCTGGATGCTCATATTGCTCCTACATATTCTACGAAGATCTTTATCGGTCAGACCGCATAACAACATACGTTGTTCCCTTTGTCATCGGTATGTTACTTGCCCGAGATTCGATCGTCGGTATCCAATACCTAGTTCAATCTCGTTACCCGGCAAGTCTCTTTACTCGTTCCGTAATACATCATCTCACAACTAACATATTAGTTGCAATGCTTGCAAGGCTTAAGTGATGTGCATTACCGAGAGGGCCCAGAGATACCTCTCCGACAATCAGAGTGACAAAACCTAATCTTGAAATACGCCAACCCAACATGTACCTTTGGAGACACCTGTAGTACTCCTTTATAATCACCCAGTTACATTGTGACGTTTGGTAGCACCCAAAGTGTTCCTCCGGTAAACGGGAGTTGCATAATCTCATAGTTATAGGAACATGTATAAGTCATGAAGAAAGCAATAGCAACATACTAAACGATCGGGTGCTAAGCTAATGGAATGGGTCATGTCAATCAGATCATTCACTTAATGATATGATCCCGTTAATCAAATAACAACTCATTGTTCATGGTTAGGAAACATAACCATCTTTGATTAACGAGCTAGTCAAGTAGAGGCATACTAGTGACACTTTGTTTGTCTATGTATTCACACATGTATTATGTTTCCGGTTAATATAATTCTAGCATGAATAATAAACATTTATCATGATATAAGGAAATAAATAATAGCTTTATTATTGCCTCTAGGGCATATTTCCTTCATCCACCTCGTACACGCGCAGTTCACCCCGTGCCCGAATTTCGCCCAGGCACCGGACGTCTGACCCCCATCGGACGTCCGATGACCGGACGACCGGCCCAGGCCGGATGTCCGAGGATCCCCGACGAAACTGAAATTTTCCAGTTTAGTCACCACCACCGACCCACATTTCCGCCTACGCACTCCTACCACCTATACTCCATCACCACTTCCGCATACTACCAGCATTGCTTGCCCGTTTCACACTCCGACACGTGTTGCCACTTCGAGCTTTGAGAATTTGAGTTGCGGTTCCGTATCCTTTTGTGTTTCGGCTATCTAGGTACGGTTCAACATCAACATCACCGCCGCTCATCTTCGCCACGGACGTGTCATCAACAACGACCACCTCGACTACATCTTGGTATTCGTGCCACCATTTTGACACCATACCGTAAGCAAGAATGGTAACCTCGTCTTGGTATTGGACATAGCACTCTTGTCATTACATTGATAGCCATCATAGCCTTAATCCTTTGCGTCGCTTACCCTTCGAGACTAGCCTTTGAGTATTGACGGCAACGAGGCTTGTGCACATTAGTGATCATACTTCCCATAGCATACATACATCATTGTTGCATATCTTGACATCATCTCTTGTGTCAAAAGGTTGTCATCGCATACACAATTGCTATCTTGGTTCGTGAAGCATTGCATGAGAAAAGAGCTCAAACATCAAAGAGCCAAACAAGCTTTTAAGCAAAAGGGAAAGATAAGCAAAGAGATTTTAAGCAAGAACCATAGCATCATACAACATTAAGATTGTCATATTAGATCATCTTGGATCATATCATAGAAACACCTTGCATAGAGCATACTTGGGATAGAAGTCGTTGCATTTTTGCTTAGTAGGTTGTGCATGATACATCCATTTTGCATCATGTTTTTATATCGATATTTATTATATTATGGGTTGTTATTACACATTATGTCACAATACTTATGCCTATTCTCTCTTATTTTACAAGGTTTACATGAAGAGGGGGAATGCCGGCAGATAGAATTCTGGGCTGGAAAAGAAGCAACTATTAGAGACCTATTCTACACAGCTCCAAAAGTCCCGAAACTTCACAAAAGTCATTTTTGGAATTAATAAAAAGTACTGAGCGGAGAAAATACCAGAGGGGGCCCACACCCTGGCCACGAGGGTGGGAGGCGCGCCCCCTACCTCGTGGGCCCCCTGGCAGGCCTCCGGTGCCCATCTTCTGCTATATGAAGTCTTTCGTCCGAGAAAAAATCATAAGCAAGCTTTCGGGAAGAAACTCCACCACCACGAGGCGGAACGTTGTCAGAACCAATCTAGGGCTCTGGCAGAGCTGTTCTGCCGGGGAAACTTCCCTCCGGGAGGGGGAAATCATTGCCATCGCCATCACCAACGATCCTCTCATCAGGAGGGGGTCAATCTCCATCAACATCTTCACCAGCACCATCTCCTCTCAAACCCTAGTTCATCTCTTGTATCCAATCTTTGTATCCAAACCTTAGATTGGTACATGTGGGTTGCTAGTAGTGTTGATTACTCCTTGTAGTTGATGCTAGTTGGTTTACTTGGTGGAAGATCATACGTTCAGATCCATTATGCATATTAATACCCCTCTGATTATGAACATGAATACGCTTTGTGAGTAGTTACGTTTGTTCCTAAGGACATGGGAGAAGTCTTGCTATAAGTAGTCATGTGAATTTAGTATTCGTTCGATATTTTGATGAGATGTATGTTGTCATCCCTCTAGTGGTGTCATGTGAACGTTGACTACATGACACTTCACCATTGTTTGGGCCTAGAGGGAGGCATTGGGAAGTAATAGGTAGATGATGGGTTGCTAGAGTGATAGAAGCTTAAACCCTAGTTTATGCATTGCTTCGTAAGGGGCTGGTTTGGATCCATATTTTCATGCTATGGTTAGGTTTACCTTAATACTTCTGTTGCAGTTGCGGATGCTTGCAATGGGGGTTAATCATAAGTGGGATGCTTGTCCAAGTAAGGACAGTACCCAAGCACCGGTCCACCCACATATCAAATTATCAAAGTACCAAACGCGAATCATATGATCATGATGAAAACTAGCTTGACGATAATTCCCATGTGTCCTTGGGAGCACTTTCCTTCATATAAGAGTTTGTCCAGGCTTGTCCTTTGCTACAAAAAGGATTGGGCCATCTTGCTGCACCTATACTTTTATTACTTGTTGCTCGTTACAATTTATCTTATCACAAAACTATCTGTTACCGATAATTTCAGTGCTTGGAGAGAATACCTTGCTGAAAACCGCTTATCATTTCCTTCTGCTCCTCGTTGGGTTCGACAGTCTTACTTATCGAATAGGCTACGATAGATCCCCTACACTTGTGGGTCATCAAGACTCTTTCTAGCGCCGTTGCCGGGGAGTGAAGCGCCTTTGGTAGGTGGAATTTGGTAAGGGAAAATGTATATAGTGTGCTAAAATTACTGTCACTTGTTACTATGGGACATAGTCCTTTGAGGGGTTTGTTCGGGGTATCTTCACCTCATCCGGAACCATAATTAGTTACCCCTCAACCTACTGAACCTACTGAAAATGTTTACTTTGAAATTCCTTTGGGTATGATAGAGAAACTGCTAGCTAATCCTTTTGAAGGAGATGGAACATTGCATCCCTATTTACACTTAATCTATGTGGATGAAGTTTGTGGATTATTTAAGCTTGCAGGTATGCCCGAGGATGTTATCAAGAAGAATGTTTCCCATTTATATTTGAAGGAATATGCATTGACATGGTATAGGCTATGTGATGATATGGGATCATGGGACTATAAGCGATTGAAAATGGAATTTCACCAGAAGTTTTATCCTATGCATCTTGTTCATCGTGATCGTAATTATGTATATAATTTTTGGCCTCGCGAAGGAGAAAGCATCTCTCAAGCTTGGGGGAGGCTTAAGTCAATGTTATATTCATGCCCCAATCATGAGCTCTCAAGAGAAATGATTATTCAAACTTTTTATGCTCGGCTTTCTCTCAGTAATCGCTCCATACTCGATACTTCTTGTACTGGATCTTTTGTGATGAAGACTATTGAATTCAAATGGGATTTATTGGAAATAATTAAGCGCAACTTTGAAGATTGGGATCTCAACGAAGGTAAGGAGTCAGGTATAACACCTAAGTTTGATTGTGTTAAATCTTTTATGGATACCGATGCTTTCCATGAATTTAGCACTAAATATGGACTTGACTCTGAGATAGTAGCTTGCTACCTCTTGATCTTGCGTTGGTTTTCCCCGAAGAGGAAGGGATGATGCAGCAGAGTAGCGTAAGTATTTCCCTCAGTTTTTGAGAACCAAGGTATCAATCCAGTAGGAGGCCACGCTCAAGTCCCTTGTACCTGCACAAAGCGATAGCTACTCGCAACCAACGCGATTAGGGGTTGTCAATCCCTTCACGGTCACTTACGAGAGTGAGATCTGATAGATATAATATTTTTGGTATTTTTGGTATAAAGATGCAAAGTGAAAAGTAAAAGGCAAAGTAAAAAGCAAAACAAGATTAAAGTGATGGAGATTGATATGATGAGAATAGACCCGGGGGCCATAGGTTTCACTAGTGGCTTCTCTCAAGAGCATAAGTATTCTACGGTGGGTGAACA
Organism: Triticum urartu; assembly: GCF_003073215.2. Classification (NCBI taxonomy): domain Eukaryota; kingdom Viridiplantae; phylum Streptophyta; class Magnoliopsida; order Poales; family Poaceae; genus Triticum; species Triticum urartu. The sequence continues at coordinate 570,535,297 of NC_053027.1, forward strand.
AATTACTGTTGAGCAATTGCCAGAATTGAGCATAGTTATGAGAATATCTAGGCATGATCATGTATATAGGCATCATGTCCGTGACAAGTAGACCGAAACGATTCTGCATCTACTACTATTACTCCACTCATCGACCGCTATCCAGCATGCATCTAGAGTATTAAGTTAAAAACAGAGTAACGCCTTAAGCAAGATGACATGATGTAGAGAGATAGATTCATGCAATATGAAATAAACCCCATCTTGTTATCCTCGATGGCAATGATGCAATACGTGCCTTGCTGCCCCTTCTGTCACTAGGAAAGGACACCGCAAGATCGAACCCAAAGCTAAGCACTTCTCCCATGGCAAGAACTACCAATCTAGTTGGCCAAACCAAACGGATAATTCGAAGAGACTTGCAAAGATAACCAATCATACATAAAAGAATTCAGAGAAGATTCAAATATTATTCATAGATAGACTTGATCATAAACCCACAATTCATCGGTCTCAACAAACACACCGCAAAAAGAAGATTACATCGAATAGATCTCCACAAGAGAGGGGGAGAACTTTGTATTGAGATCCAAAGAGAGAGAAGAAGCCATCTAGCTACTAACTATGGACCCGAAGGTCTGAGGTAAACTACTCACACTTCATCGGAGAGGCTATGATGATGTAGAAGCCCTCCGTGATGACGGCCCTCTCCGGCGGAGCTTCGGAACAGGCCCCAAGATGGGATCTCGTGGATACAGAAAGTTGCGGCGGTGGAATTAGGTTTTTGGCTCCTGTTCTGATTGTTTGGGGTACGTAGGTATATATAGGAGGAAGGAGTACGTCGGTGGAGCTCCGAGGGGCCCACGAGGCAGGGGGCGCGCCCTAGGGGGGCACCCACACCCTCGTGACCGCCTCTCTGATGCCTTGATGTAGGGTCCAAGTCTCCTGGATCACGTTTGGTGAGAAAATCACGTTCCCGAAGGTTTCATTCCGTTTGGACTCCGTTTGATATTCCGTTTCTTCGAAACACTTAAATAGGCAAAAAACAACAATTCTGGGCTGGGCCTCCGGTTAATAGGTTAGTCCCAAAAATAATATAAAAGTGGAAAATAAAGCCCAATATAGTCCAAAACAGTAGATAATATAGCATGGAGCAATCAAAAATTATAGATACGTTGGAGACGTATCATAGCTTCTTTCTGTGAATCATTTGCTACTCATGTTGATCTCCCTAAGGATAAGTGGTTTAAATATAATCCTCCCATTGAAGTAAAAGTAGTTGCACCTATTAAAGTTGAAGAAAAGACTGTCACTTATAATGATCCTATTGTTCCTACTTCTTATGTTGAGAAACCACCTTTCCCTGTTAGAATAAAGGATCATGCTAAAGCTTCAACTGTAGTCAACAAAAGTAATATTAGTACACACAAACCCCCTGAGCAAGTTAAAGTTGAACCTAATATTGCTATGGTTAAAGATCTCTTGGCTGATAATATTGATGGGCATGTTATTTACTTCTGTGATGAGACTGCTAGAATTCCTAGACCTAATACTAAAAATAAACATAGACCTGTTGTAGGCATGCCTGTTATTTCTGTTAAAATAGGAGATCATTGCTATCATGGCTTATGTGATATGGGTGCTAGTGCAAGTGCAATACCCCATTCCTTATACAAAGAAATTATGCATGATATTGCACCTGTTGAGATAGAAGATATCGATGTTACCATTAAGCTTGCCAATAGAGATACTATTTCACCAATTGGGATTGTTAGAGATGTTGAAGTCTTGTGTGGGAAGGTTAAATATCCTGCTGATTTTCTTGTTCTTGGTTCCCCACAAGATAGCTTTTGTCCCATTATATTTGGTAGACCCTTCTTGAATACTGTTAATGCTAAGATAGACTACAAAAAGGATGTTGTTACTATTGGTTTAGGGGATATGTCTCATGAGTTTAATTTTGCAAAATTTCGTAGACAACCCCATGATAAAGAATTGCCTAGTTAATATGAAATTATTGGTCTTGCTTCTATTGATGTGCCTCCTAATGATCCTTTAGAACAATATTTGCCAGACCATGAAAATGATATGTTTATGAATGAAAGAAGGGAAATAGATGAAGTATTCTTTAAACAGGGACCTATCTTGAAACACAACTTGCCTGTTGAAATCCTAGGGGATCCTCCTCCACCCAAGGGTGATCCCGTGTTTGAGCCTAAACCATTACCTGTTACTCTTAAATATGTTTATCTTGATGAAAAGAAGATATATCCTGTTATTATTAGTGCAAACCTTTCAGAGAAGGAGGAAGAAAAAATATTGAAAACTCTGAAGAAGCACTGCGCTACTATTGGATATACTCTTGATGATCTTAAAGGCATTAATCCCACTCTATGTCAACACAAAATAAATTTGGAGAAAGACGCCAAACCAGTTATTGATCACCAACGACGGGTGAATCCTAAGATGACAGAAGTGGTAAGAAAGGAAATATTAAAGCTCCTTGAGGTACGTATAATTTATCCTGTTGCTGATAGTCAGTGGGTAAGTCCTGTCCATTGTGTCCCTAAGAAGGGAGGTATTACTGTTGTTCCTAATGATAAAGATGAATTGACCCCGCAAAGAATTATTATAGGTTATAGGATGGTAATTGATTTCCGCAAATTAAATAAAGCTACTAAAAAGATCATTACTCTTTGCCTTTTATTGATCAAATGCTATAAAGATTATCCAAACATACACACTTTTGCTTTCTAGATGGTTACTCTGGTTTCTCTCAAATACCCGTGTCAGCTGAGGATCAAGAAAAAACCACTTTTACTTGCCCTTTCGGTACTTTTGCTTATAGACGTATGCCTTTTGGTTTATGTAATGCACCTGCTACCTTTCAAAGATGCATGATGGCTATATTCTCTGACTTTTGTGAAAAGATTTGTGAGGTATTCATGGATGATTTCTCCGTTTATGGATCCTATTTTGATGATTGCTTGAGCAACCTTGATCAAGTTTTGCAGAGATGTGAAGAAACTAGTCTCGTTTTGAATTGGGAGAAGTGCTACTTTATGGTTAATGAAGGCATTGTCTTGGGGCATTCAAAGTACTTAAGAAAGTTTTGATTTCTGCACCTATTGTTCAGCCACCTGATTGGAATTTACCTTTTGAAATTATGTGTGATGCTAGTGATTATGCTGTAGGTGTTGTTCTAGGGCAAAGAGTTGATAAGAAATTAAATGTTATTCAATATGCTAGTAAAACTCTAGACAATGCCCAGAGAAATTATGCTACTACTGAAAAAGAATTTTTAGCAGTTGTATTTGCATGTGATAAGTTCAGACCTTATATTGTTGATTCTAAAGTAACTATCCACACTGATCATGCTGCTATTAAATATCTTATTGAAAAGAAAGATGCTAAACCTAGACTTATTAGATGGGTTCTCCTGCTACAAGAATTTGATTTGTATATCATTGATAGAAAAGGAGCCGAGAACCCCGTTGCAGACAACTTGTCTAGGTTAGAGAAAGTTCTTGATGACCCACTACCTATTGATGATAGCTTTCCTAATGAACAATTAAATGTCATAAATGCTTCTCGTACTGCTCCATGGTATGCTGATTATGCTAATTATATTTTTGCTAAATTTATACCACCTAGTTTCACATACCAGCGAAAGAAAAAGTTCTTCTATGATTTAAGACATTACTTTTGGGATGACCCACATCTTTATAAAGAAGGAGTAGATGGTGTTATTAGGCATTGTGTACCCGAGCATGAACAGGAACAGATCCTATGCAAGTGTCACTCCGAAGCCTATGGAGGACACCATGCTGGAGATAGAACTGCACATAAGGTATTGCAATCCGGTTTTTATTGGCCTACTCTCTTCAAGGATGCATGTAAGTTTGTCTTGTCTTGTGATGAATGTCAAAGAATTGGTAATATTAGTAGACGTCAAGAAATGCCTATGAATTATTCACTTGTTATCGAACCATTTGATGTTTGGGGCTTTGATTATATGGGACCTTTTCCTTCCTCTAATGGGTATACACATATTTTAGTTGCTGTTGATTACGTTACTAAGTGGGTAGAAGCTATTCCAACTAGTAGTGTTGATCATAACACCTCTATTAATATGCTTAAAGAAGTTATTTTTCCGAGGTTTGGAGTACCTAGATATTTAATGACTGATGGTGGTTCACATTTTATTCATGGTGCTTTTCGTAAAATGCTTGCTAAGTATGGTGTTAATCATAGAATTGCATCTCCTTATCACCCGCAGTCTAGTGGCCAAGTAGAATTGAGTAACAGAGAGCTCAAATTAATTTTGCAAAAGACTGTTAATAGATCTAGAAAGAATTGGTCCAAGAAACTTGATGATGCATTATGGGCCTATAGAATTGCATATGAAAACCCTATGGGTATGTCTCCGTATAAAATGGTTTATGGTAAAGCATGTCACTTACCTCTCGAACTAGAACATAAGGCATATTGGGCTATCAAAGAGCTCAACTATGACTTCAAACTTGCCGGTGAAAAGAGGTTATTTGACATTAGCTCACTTGATGAATGGAGAACCCAGGCCTATGAGAATGCCAAACTGTTTAAAGAAAAAGTTAAAAGATGGCATGACAAAAGGATACAAAAGTGTGAGTTTAATATAGGTGATTATGTATTGCTATAAAACTCTCATTTGAGATTTTTTTGCAAGCAAACTCCTCTCTAAATGGGAAGGTCCTTACGTCATCGAGGAGGTCTATCGTTCCGGTGCCATAAAAATCAACAACTTCGAAGGCACAAATCCGAAGGTGGTGAACGGTTAAAGAATCAAACATGATATCTCAGGTAATCCCATAAATGTTCAAACCGTAACCCCGGAGGAATACATAAGAGACACTTTCTAGAATGTTTCAGACTCCGAAAAGGAATAGGTATGTGGTACGGTAAGTAAACCGACTCCAAAACAGTTCTAATGGCAATTTTTCTCCGTTTTGGAATATTTAAGAAAATAGGAAAATAAGAATCAGACCGGAAAGGACACGAGGCTTCCACGAGGGTGGAGGGCGCGCCCTACCCCCTGGGCGCGCCCCCTGCCTCGTGGGCACCTCATGTGCTCTCCGGGCTCCGTTTTCTTGCACAATACTTTTTTTGGTCGGTAAAAATTCAATATATAATCTCCTGAAGGTTTTGACCATCGTATCACGCAAACATCTTGCCTTTGTTTCAAGCTGTTCCTGCTGCAGATTAGAGCAATATGTCGTCCCAGGATTCAGAAGGAGAAAGCTATGTGGCTGATTACTAATGTCTAGTACACAACCTTCTTCTTGTAGACGTTGTTGGGCTTCCAAGTGCAGAGGTTTGTAGGATAGTATCAAATTTCCCTCAAGTGGATGACCTAAGGTTTATCAATCCGTGGGAGGCGTAGGATGAAGATGGTCTCTCTCAAGCAACCCTGCAACCAAATAACAAAGAGTCTCTTGTGTCCCTAACACACGCAATACAATGGTAAATTGTATAGGTGCACTAGTTCGGCGAAGAGATGGTGATACAAGTGCAATATGGATGGTAGATAAAAGTTTTTGTAATCTGAAAATATAAAAACAGCAAGGTAACAAGTGGTAAAAGTGAGCACAAACGGTATTGCAATGCTAGGAAACAAGGCCTAGGGTTCATAGTTTCACTAGTGCAAGTCCTCTCAACAATAATAACATAATTGGATCATATAACTATCCCTCAACATGAAACAAAGAGTCACACCAAAGTCACTAATAGCGGAGAACAAACGAAGAGATTATTGTAGGGTACAAAACCACCTCAAAGTTATCCTTTCTGATCGATCTATTCAAGAGTCTGTAGTAAAATAACACGAAGCTATTCTTTCCGTTCAATCTATCATAGAGTTCGTACTAGAATAACACCTTAAGACACAAATAAACCAAAACCCTAATGTCAGCTAGATACTCCAATGTCACCTCAAGTATCCGTGGGTATGATTATACGATATGCATCACACAATCTTAGATTCATCTATTCAACTAACACAAAGAACTTCAAAGAGTGCCCCAAAGTTTCTACCGGAGAGTCAAGACGAAAACGTGTGCCAACCCCTATGCATAAGTTCACGAGGTCATGGAACTCGCAAGTTGATCACCAAAACATACATCAAGTGGATCACGTGATATCCCATTGTCACCACAGATAGGCACATGCAATGCATACATCAAGTGTTCTCAAATCCTTAAAGACTCAATCCGATGAGATAACTTCAAAGGGAAAACTCAATCCATTACAAGAGAGTAGAGGGGGAGAAACATCATAAGATCCAACTATAATAGCAAAGCTCGCGATACATCAAGATCATACCACCTCAAGAACACGAGAGAGAGAGAGAGAGATCAAACACATAGCTACTGGTACATACCCTCAGCCCCGAGGGTGAACTACTCCCTCCTCGTCATGGAGAGCGTCAGGATAATGAAGATGGCCACCGAAGAGGGACTCCCCCCTCCGGCAGGGTGCCAGAACGGGTCTAGATTGGTTTTCGATGGCTACGAAGGCTTATGGCAGCGGAACTCCCGATCTATTCCGTTCCTCTATGTTTTAGGGTATATGGATATATATAGGATGGGTCTATTCTAATAACACCCTTAAGAGTTTTATTCTGCACACCAAATCTCTTATTCTGCTAACACCGCCGAGCGACCCGCGGCTACAGACAAACCCGGTAAAAATGCCCGCCTTATCCTCTCGTTACCCACCCAAATCATCTCTCTCTCCCCCTCCCCCCACGGCCTCCCCCATGCCCGCCGCCGCACCACCACCTCCCCTACTTCCCCTGCGCCGGCGCTGCACCACCACCTCCCCTGCTTCCCCCAAGCCGCCGCTGCACCACCACCTCCCCCTGCCTCCCCCACGTTGTCGCCGCACCGCCACCTCCTCTGCTTTCCCCTGCCGCCGCCACATGACCACCTCCCCTGCTTCCCAAACGCCGTCCGCGCCCGGCCACCGCCCAACCCCACCCCGGCGTTCCTCTCCTATGGCGCTGCAACACCGCCCAACACCCTGATCCGTGCCTGCCTCTCCTTGCGAATCCTCCTCCCCATCCCGAGCTCTCCTCCTCCTAGCCAAGATCAATGGCCGTCGCAGCCCACCCCTTGGGCCTAGCCAATCCCCACTCCCCGCCTTCCTTCTCTCCACCATGGCCCCGCCACCATCAGCCTCATGGCCGGCCAACAAATCTGGCCACGCCCCTGCCAAGCAACCACTGGATCCGGTGGGATCCGGTTCCACCTTCCTCTTCTGCCCCTGCCTCCCTGGGTAGCTACCCCGACGGCGACGCATCCGCCCTGAACTCTCCCTGCTTCCCTGGTGGCGAACCTCTTCCTATCGGGGTCGCCTCCCCTCGATCCCAGCCCACCCTGGTGGCGAACCTCTTCCTATCGGGGTCGCCTCCCCTCGAGCCCAGCTAGACGACACTGATGACATAGTACGGAAAGGCGTTGCGTGCGTGTGCAGCTCATCGCCGCATTGCGTGCAGCTCGCCGATGCATTGTGTGCAGTTCTTTGGTTTTTCGGTGCCGGTGTGTGCAGCTTGCCGACGCGGGTGGTTCACTTTGACTATCCCCCAATCTCTAAATCAACCGTGTGGGTGGTGCTCTCCGTCAGCCAGTGTGGTTCGCCGGCGACGCATGGTGCAGTGCACCTCGCCGTGCGGTGTGGTTCACAGGAGTGCTTTTCCTTTTTTTCTGGATATTGGATGTGCAGTGCACCCGGATCCCTCGTGCAATGCACTCCGCCCCCCGGTGTGGTTCATCCACGACCTCCGCTGACGAAAATATAGTTTCTGCTGTTTGTCTCCTCTCTTGCAGATCGTCAATACTCGTGGGCGGTTTAGCATTCGCGACCATGGAGCTCAAATACCCGCGTGATGCAGTTCTGCGCGAGCAGTGATGGGGGTCGTGGTTGTGCAGTTCTTTTCTCTGATATTTTTGCTATAGTTCTGCACGTGCAGTGCACTATGTGGTGGACCAGCCAACTGCAACATGGCGTTTCCACCGTGGTGCCCTTCCTCCTCACATCCTCTTCCTTTCTCTGTGTGGTTTACTGCAGCCCTGTTGCCGGCTGGTGCTGCTCCTTGGGGCCATTCACTATGTGATTTGCAGAAAAAATTCTCTTGCAGTCCTTGCACGTTGATGCAGATAGGAAATGAGAGTAGAAAATGGATATGGATGTGGATGGATGCTTGTGTGTAATATGTAGCGTGCAAACAAAAAATGCAGTCCTCTCGCCTCGTCCCCGCAGTGCATATTTCATTTTTAAACCAAAAATTATATATATGCAATGCACTATGGGAAAACCAAAACTCTATAGAGAAAAAGAAAAAGAAAAATGCAGTGCACTCTGGTCTTTAAAAATGTTCGCTCCGAAGGACTTTGTAGTACACTTAATTTAAAAAAATGTATTTGCAAATATTTATGTTATGTTCATTGAAGAAGTTTAAAAAACTAAAAAAAGAGTAGTGTGGTTCACTGTTGAGAGTGCTTGCGGCTCATTTTCAGGAGTCTTGCGGTCCTCTTAGACCCAACGAGTAAAAATGCAAAAAATAGGCAAAAAAAAGTAATGCGGTTCACTTTCGTTATGTGTCGCGGTTCACTACCTACCGTTGTGAAGTGCAAAAAAGATGTCATGTAAACGACAAAAAAATAATGAGGTTCACATCTCGAAACTGTTGCAGTTCACTTATGTTCGACGTGAAGCACGATTCACTCGTTTGTCTTGAAAAAATTTACGTCCGATAAAAGAAATTGTGAAGCGCACTTGCTCGTCCGATGCACTGCGGTTATCCGTCTGAAGCAGTGCATTCTTATGTCTGATGCAGTACACACGCCGATTTTGGTATCTCAAAAAATAGAGTATCCGCATTTTAGTAATTTTAAAACCGCTCCTAATCCGTAAGGAATTAGAGAGCGTGTTCTACATGAAAAAGTTGCACCTCGTCGATACCTTTCCAACAACGTATCGTTTGAATCATCCCGAGCAACGGTTTCTGAAAATTTCACGAAAAACAGTAGCTGCCACTCGTCGTCCGCCACATGATTTTCAAAATTAACTTAAAACCGTAAGGAATCTCAAAAACATTGCAAGATATGAAAGTTGCGCCTCATCCATAGATTTTCAACGATATATTACACGCCTCGTTTCGCCAAACGGTTTAAAAACTGGAGCAAGAACAGTACCGAAAATTTGAAAAAATTTGAAAAACAGAATTCCGCGATTTAGTAAATTTGAAACTGCTCTTAAATCGTAAGGAATTAAAGAAAAATTTATATATGAAAAAGATGCGCCTCGACGATATCTATCAAACGGCGTATCGTTTGCTTCATTCCGACGAGCGGTTTAGAAGAAATTGCGAAAAAACGCTCGCTGCCACTCGTCATGGGCCGCACCATTTTCAAAACTGCTCTTAAACCGTGTGGAATCTCGAAAAGTGTTCAAAATGTCGAAGTTGTGCCTAATCCATAGCTTTTCAACGGTATATTGCACGCCTCATTCCGATAAACGGTTAAAAAATTAGAGCGAAAACAGTACCGAAAAAATAACGCGTGTAGTTTTTTCCAACGAGAAGTTCACTCGTGTGAGTACTGCAGCACACTTGGTTCAAAGAATGACGTGCACTTGCGTTCAGCGTGCAGTGCGGAAGTGGTGTGCAGAATAGTTATTCTGCTAATATTAGCAGAATAGACCGTCTATATATATAGGCGAAAGAAGTCAGTCAGGGGAGCCACGAGTGGCCCACGAGGTAGAGGGGCGCGCCCAGGGGGCAGGCGCGCCTCCCTGCCTCGTGGCTACCTCGAAGCTTCCTTGACGTATACTCTAAGTCTCCTGGATTGCTTCCATTCCAAAAATAACTCTCCCGAAGTTTTCATTTCGTTTGGACTTCCTTTGATATTCCTTTTCTTCGAAACACTGAAATAGGTAAGAAAACAACAATTTGGGTTGGGCCTCCGGTTAATAGCTTAGTCCCAAAAATAATATAAAAGTGTATAATAAAGCCCATAAACATCCAAAACAGATAATATAATAGCATGGAACAATCAAAAATCATAGATACGTTTGAGACGTATCAAGCATCCGCAAGCTTAATTCCTGCTCGTCCTCGAGTAGGTAAATGATAAAAACAGAATTTTTGATGTGGAATGCTACCTAACATATTTATCCATGAAGTTCTCTTTATTGTGGAAAGAATATTCAGTTCCATAAGATTCAATACAAAAGTTTAATATTGACATAAAAACAATACTACTTCAAGCATACTAACAAAGCAATCATGTCTTCTCAAAATAACATGGACAAAGAAAGCTATCCCTACAAAATCATATAGTCTGGCTATGCTCTATCTTCATCACACAAAATATTTAGATCATGCACAACCCCGATGACAAGCCAAGCAATTGTTTCATACTTTTGATGTCCTCAAACTTTTTCAATCTTCACGCAATACATGAGCGTGAGCCATGGACATAGCACTATAGGTGGAATAGAATGGTGGTTGTGGAGAAGACAAAAAGGAGAAGATAGTCTCACATCAACTAGGTGTATTAACGGGACATGGAGATGCCCATCAATAGATATCGATGTGAGTGAGTAGGGATTGCCATGCAACAGATGCACTAGAGCTATAAGTGTATGAAAGCTCAAAAGGAAACTAAGTGGGTGTGCATCCAACTTGCTTTCTCACGAAGACCTAGGGCATTTGAGGAAGCCCATCATTGGAATATACAAGCCAAGTTCTATAATGAAAGATTCCCACTAGTATATGAAAGTGAGAACATAGGAGACTCTCTATCATGAAGATCATGGTGCTACTTTGAAGTACAAGTGTGATAAAAGGATAGTAGCATTGCCCCTTCTCTCTTTTTCTCTCATTTTTCTTTATTTTTTGTTTGTTTTTTTGGGCCTTCTCTTTTTTTGGCCTTTTTTTTATTTTTCGTCTAGAGTCTCATCCAGACTTGTGGGGGGAATCATAGTCTCCATCATCCTTTCCTCACATGGGACAATGCTCCAATAATGATGATCATCACACTTTTATTTAGTTACAACTCAAGAATTACAACTCGATGCTTAGAACAAAGTATGACTCTACATGAATGCCTCTGGCGGTGTACCAGGATGTGCAATGAATCAAGAGTGACATGCATGAAAGAATTATGGTCGGTGGCTTTGCCACAAATACGATGTCAACTACATGATCATGCAAAGCAATATGACAATGATGAAGCGTGTCATAACAAACGGAATGGTGGAAAGTTGCATGGCAATATATCTCGGAATGGCAATGGAAATGCCATAATAGGTAGGTATGGTGGCTATTTTGAGGAAGGTATATGGTGGGTTTATGGTACCGGCTAAAGTTGCGCAGTACTAGAGAGGCTAGCAATGGTGGAAGGGTGAGGGTGCGTATAATCCATGGACTCAACATTAGTCATAAAGAACTCACATACTTATTGAAAAAATCTATTAGTTATCGAAACAAAGTACTACGCGCATGCTCCTATGGGGATAGATTGGTAGGAAAAGACCATCGCTCGTCCCCGACCGCCACTCATAAGGAAGACAATCAATAAATAAATCATGCTCCGACTTCATCACATAACGGTTCACCATACGTGCATGCTACGGGAATCACAAACTTTAACACAAGTATCTCTCAAACTCACAACTACTCAACTAGCATGACTCTAATATCACCATCTTCATATCTCAAAACAATCATCAAGTATCAAACTTCTCATAGTATTCAATGCACTTTATATGAAAGTTTTTACTATACCCCTCTTGGATGCCCATCATATCAGTACTAGTATTATAACCAAAGCAAATTACCATGCTATTTAGGACTCTCAAAATAATATAAGTGAAGCATGAGAGTTCATCCATTTCTTCAAAATAAAACCACCGCCGTGCTCTAAAAGATATAAGTGAAGCACTAGAGCAAACGACAAACTACTCCGAAGGATATAAGTGAAGAACAATGAGTAGTTGAATAATTATGTAACTATGTGAAGACTATCTAACATTTAAGAATTCCAGATCTTGGTATTTTATTCAAGCAGCAAGCAAAACAAAAGAAAATAAAATGACGCTTCAAGCAAAACACATATCATGTGGTGAATAAAAATATAGCTCCAAGTAAGTTACCGATGAACGAAGACGAAAGAGGGGATGCCTTCCGGGGCATCCCCAAGCTTAGGCTCTTGCCACTCTTTACTCCATAGTCCATCGAATCTTTATCCAAAACTTGAAAACTTCACAACACAAAACTGAACATAAAACTCGTAAGCTCCGTTAGTATAAGAAAATAAATCACCACTTAGGTACTGTTGTGAACTCATTCTTTATTTATATTGGTGTAATATCTACTGTATTCCAACTCATCTATGGTTCATACCCTCCGATACAACTCAAAGATTCATCAAAATAAGAAAACAACACATAGAAAACAGAATCTGTCAAAAACAGAACAGTCTGTAGTAATCTGTAGGTTTCGAATAATTATAGAACCCCCATGTAGCGACCCGACCTCAGATGGTCAAGTCTCTGTGCTTAAGTGTCATCCATGGATCGGTATGCTGACACACACAGTACTCGAGGATTTATAACAGAGGTAAATCACATGTATAAAGTAACGTAAAATACTATTACCTCAATCCAAATAGCGGAAGTAACAAGGTTGTGGATTCCCATCAACACCAACGGCAAAGTTGAGTGTAGAAATCGTAACCCTAACATATCACTTACTCGTCGTAAGAAAATCCTGCAACATGAGACGTTGCAGCCACAATGGGTCAGTACATTGAATGTACTGACAAATTCACACCATAGAGAATGATGAATAAAGGCTATCACTACATGCATATTTGGCTGGTGGAAAAGCTCTATGGTTATAGTTTTGCATAAAGCCAATTTTTCCCTACTGCAAAGGAATAAATTTTATTTAACTATCATGGTGGTTGTTAAACATTGAGAATGGTTGACAGCATTCTCAATCCCAATTAAGTAACATCATTAAACCCAACAAACTTAATTTAAAGTAACGTGATGAGATTCACATGATAATCCAAGTACTAGATACTCAAGACGTCCATAACCGGGGACACGGCTAATCATGATTAGTTTATACACTCTGCAGAGGTTTGCGCACTTTTCCCCACAAGACTCGATCTCCTCCGTTGGGATTCTCGCACTACATGGTGTTTGAGAAACGGATGACCGAGACATAGTCTTTCAGAAGCGCTAGCACCTTACGATCGGGTAGACCGTTACACCTACTTTCCCCTACATCTGCTAGTCTACCACTGTAAGAGTTCGCACAAGTTAGTCAACTATGCTAGAGCCCATAGTAGCTTGTGGCTGCACACGGAAGTTTCTAGTATGAATAATCTCATGATCCCTTTGAGCCTGGGTGGTGGTCCAAAAGAAAAACAGGCAATCGCTGGAATACCCAGGTGCCTAGACAGGCAATCGCTGGAATACCCAGGTGCCTCAATCCACCCAGATGTGTGTTAAAGTTGCCACCTTAAGTAAACCATTGATTAACAATCTCACATCTGTCATGAATTCTCTCAAACCCAAACCACGTCTACGAGCATAGCAGGGCAATATAAGCATAACGTAGAAGTAACTCCCAAACTTATAAGCATAACCCACATGTTATCAATCCTACTCATGCAATGTTTGAGGTTGAACAAATGCATAAAAACTGGGTATGAAAAGAATATGATCAAAGTGTGAACTTGCCTGCAATGTTGATGAAGATGATTCGCACTCATAACTCTTGATAGATCTACTCATCTCACTCCGGTCAATCTATCATAAGCAAGCAATAGTAACCACACATAAGCAATCACTCAAAAGATCAGAAAGATCGAAGAAGACGATTCAGAAAACTTCAAAACCAAGCAAACAACTCTTGCAACATAAAACAATTTCTAAAAGTACCAAAATTATGTGATTTTGGCCTTATCAAAAAGTTTAGGTCAAGAGCTTCGATTTACAAAAAGAATCAACTCAAACAAAGCTACGAAAACTCAAGTTATGATCAAACGAAGTTTGAATTCAAATCTGATCTAATTCAAATTTTAAAATTTCAAAAACATGTTTAAGTTGTTTTACTGGATAGAGGAGATCGTAATGAAGACGTGATCGTTGGTTTCGTTGGATTTGGACTAACGAGTAAAAAGTAATGATCGTTTGAAGCAGAGGGACTAATCTGTAAGAAAATTATTCACAAACGGGTCCCTGACGGAAATTAAAATGAAAAAGAATATACTAAACAACTAACGTTCGCTGCGGAACGCTAGCGAACGAATATGTTCACTGTTTAGGGCTAAACAGTGAATTCGTTCACTAAAAACTACTAACTGGAAAACGTTTACTAATTAACAGATTTAAATAGGAAAACCGGGTTTAAAGAAAAACCGAGATAACCCTAAATAAACCGGGTCGAAGCAACAGCTATACTGGTTCGGTCCACGGGTCGTCGGCGGCGGCGGTTTCCGACGTCTGCGGCTCAGGGCGACGCTATGCGACGGCGGCGGTGGAAGCGGTGCGGGGCGGCGAGGGCAATGCGGCGGGGATGCGGCGGCGACGAAGAGCACGGCGAGGCGAGCGGGCGGCGCAGCAGCAGGAGGCAGCAGCGAGAGGCGGCAGCAGCTTTGGGCGGCGGTGTGCGAGGGCGGCGGCGCGGGAAGTGTGAGGGAGGAGAGAGAGGCGGGGCGGCTCCGCTATTTAAGAGTCGGGGCCGCGGACGGCTTGCGGGAGGGGCAAGGAGAGAGGCAGCGAGGAGTCCGCGGCGGGGACGGCTCAGACGCCGAGGCGGCGGCGGTGGCGCGCGGGATCCGGCCTCCTGCGTGAGGTCGGGGACGGCTCGGCTGGGCTGGGCTTGGCCTGGCCTGGTTGGGTGCTGGGCCGGCCCAGTCGGCCGAAAAGTTTTTAAAAAAAAACATTTTTCACAGGCAACAAAAAATAACAAAAACAAAATAAACTAAAATATTGTATAGGCATATAATATGTCAAAATTTTGAGAAAAAGATTTTCTACAACATGGTCATTTTAATAATGCCAAATGAAATCCACACAAATCCAAATAATGCAAAGAGTGCTTCTGCCCTAGTAAAATCCAGTAAAAATCATTTTAAAATACCAAAATAAATTCAAATCTATTTCTCTCCAATTTTCTGATGTAAGGAATCATGTTACCCTATTTTCCATATATTTTATTTTTGGAGAAAAATAATTTGAATAAAACCCAAATAACTCCAAATTGAAAATAATTCCCAAAAGGACTTTGAATTTGATCCTTTTAACTTCCAACTCGTATTTCATATATTTTGAAGAAGTCAATTTATCTTCTCTCATGAAAATCATTGAGTTGCTTGAAGTTTATGAATTTTAAATATTTTCAAATGAAATTCAAATATTTTCAACAACCCTTTTCATTTAATTTAAATGGAAGAAGTCATGTCATCTTCTCTCTAGGGGGTTGTGTTGAAAAGCATTTGAATTCCCGGAGATCAGAAAGCAAAGATGAAAGTTTGGGAAAGTCCTTTTATTCCCTCTCATTTAACTTTCAAAAGTTTCGAATATCACTCACTTTCAGTCAATCAATCACACAACAATCAATCAATCAATCAATCTATCTATTTATTATAACATTCCAAAATTTAGAATTTTGGGATGTTACAAACCTACCACCCTTAAAATGAATCTCGTCCTCGAGATTCGGAGAGGCTAGCAAGAAAAAGGTTAGGGTTTGGGGGTCTTCTCAAAATCCATCGATCGTCTCCGGGGTGTGGAGTGCTACCACCCTTAGAATCATGGTTTACTGTTCCATCAAAACTCATATACTCCATCCTTATTCTTGACAGTGTCGGTCTTCTCAGATCGTAAGGATAATTCCTTCTCTGGGCTCTTCCGGTAGTGGCATAACCTCTTCCCCAATTCTACTGTACTTTCATCCTGGTAAGGTTATTCCGAGATTGGGTCTTTGTAGCTAACGGGTCTGGCGCCAATACTAAACAACTATGGATATCTCATGGTGGTCAACAATTTATGATATCTCATGGTGGTCAACAATTTGAATTAGATCAGATTTGAATTCAAACTTCATTTGATCATAACTTGAGTTTTCGTAGCTTCGTTTGAGTTGATTCTTTTTGTAAATCGAAGCTCTTGACCTAAACTTTTTGATAAGGCCAAAATCACATAATTTTGGTACTTTTAGAAATTGTTTTATGTTGCAAGAGTTGTTTGCTTGGTTTTGAAGTTTTCTGAATCGTCTTCTTCGATCTTTCTGATCTTTTGAGTGATTGCTTATGTGTGGTTACTATTGCTTGCTTATGATAGATTGACCGGAGTGAGATGAGTAGATCTATCAAGAGTTATGAGTGCGAATCATCTTCATCAACATTGCAGGCAAGTTCACACTTTGATCATATTCTTTTCATACCCAGTTTTTATGCATTAGTTCAACCTCAAACATTGCATGAGTAGGATTGATAACATGTGGGTTATGCTTATAAGTTTGGGAGTTACTTCTACGTTATGCTTATATTGCCCTGCTATGCTCGTAGACGTGGTTTGGGTTTGAGAGAATTCATGATAGATGTGAGATTGTTAATCAATGGTTTACTTAAGGTGGCAACTTTAACACACATCTCGGTGGATTGAGGCACCTGGGTATTCCAGCGATTGCCTGTCTAGGCACCTGGGTATTCCAGCGATTGCCTGTCTAGGCACCTGGGTATTCCAGCGATTGCCTGTTTTTCTTTTGGACCGCCACCCAGGCTCAAAGGGATCATGAGATTATTCATACTAGAAACTTCCGTGTGCAGCCACAAGCTACTATGGGCTCTAGCATAGTTGACTAACTTGTGCGAACTCTTACAGTGGTAGACTAGCAGATGTAGGGGAAAGTAGGTGTAACGGTCTACCCGATCGTAAGGTGCTAGCGCTTCTGAAAGACTATGTCTCGGTCATCCGTTTCTCAAACACCATGTAGTGAGAGAATCCCAACGGAGGAGATCGAGTCTTGTGGGGAAAAGTGCGCAAACCTCTGCAGAGTGTATAAACTAATCATGATTAGCCGTGTCCCCGGTTATGGACGTCTTGAGTATCTAGTACTTGGATTATCATGTGAATCTCATCACGTTACTTTAAATTAAGTTTGTTGGGTTTAATGATGTTACTTAATTGGGATTGAGAATGCTGTCAACCATTCTCAATGTTTAACAACCACCATGATAGTTAAATAAAATTTATTCCTTTGCAGTAGGGAAAAATTGGCTTTACGCAAAACTATAACCATAGAGCTTTTCCACCAGCCAAATATGCATGTAGTGATAGCCTTTATTCATCATTCTCTATGGTGTGAATTTGTCAGTACATTCAATGTACTGACCCATTGTGGCTGCAACGTCTCATGTTGCAGGATTATCTTACGACGAGTAAGTGATACGTTAGGGTTACGATTTCTACACTCAACTTTGCCGTTGGTGTTGATGGGAATCCACAACCTTGTTACTTCCGCTATTTGGATTGAGGTAATAGTATTTTACGTTACTTTATACATGTGATTTACCTCTGTTATAAATCCTCGAGTACTGTGTGTGTTAGCATACCGATCCATGGATGACACTTAAGCACAGAGACTTGACCGTCTGAGGTCGAGTTGCTACACCCCAAAATTCTAAAATACATTTATGGACATGAGGAATTTATCTATTAATCATCTTCAAAAAGAATTAACTAAATAGCACTCTCCAGTAAAAAATGGCTGCAAATCTCGTGAGCGCTAAAGTTTCTGTTTTTTTACAGCAAGATCACAAAGACTTTCTCCAAGTCTTCCCAAAGGTTCTACTTGGCACAAACACTAATTAAAACATAAAACCAAATCTAACAAGAATCTAGATGAATTATTTATTACTAAACAGGAGCAAAAAGCAAAGAACAAAATTAAAATTGGGTGGCTTCCCAACAAGCGCTAACGTTTAACGCCCCTAGCTAGGCATGAAGATTTCAATGACGCTCAGATAAAAGATAAGAATTGAAACATAAAGAGAGCATCATGAAGAATATGACTAGCACATTTAAGTCTAACCCACTTCCTATGCGTAGGGATTTTGTGAGCAAACAACTTGTGGGAACAAGAATCAACTTGCATAGGAAGGTAAAACAAGGATAACTTCAAAACTTTAAGCATATAGAGAGGAAACTTGATATTATTGCAATTCCTACAAGCATATATTCCTCCCTCATAATATTTTTCAGTAGCATCATGAATGAATTCAACAATATAACCATCACATAAAGCATTCTTTTCATGATCTACAAGCATAGAAATTTTACTACTCTCCACATAAGCAAAATTCTTCTCATGAATATTAGTGGGAGCAAACTCAACAAAATAACTATGATGTGAGGCATAATCCAATTGAAAGTTAAAATCATGATGACAAGTTTCATGGTTATCATTATTCTTAATAGCATACAAGTCATCACAATAATCATCATAGGTAGCAATTTTGTTCTCATAATCAATTGGAACCTCTTCCGAAATAGTGGAATCATTACTAAATAAAGTCATGACCTCTCCAAGTCCACTTTCATAATTAACACAATAAGATTCAATATCCTCCAAAATAGTGGGATCTTCACTTCCTAAACTTTACACTCTTCCAAACGCACTTTCATCAATATAATCATCATAAATAGGAGGCATTCTATCATCATAATAAATTTGCTCATCAAAACTTGGGAGACAAAAAAATATCATCTTCATCAAACATAGCTTCCCCAAGCTTGTGCCTTTGCATATCATTAGCATCATGGATATTCAAAGAATTCATACTAACAACATTGCAATCATGCTAACCATTCAAAGATTTAGTGCCAAACATTCTAATGCGTTCTTCCTCCAACACTTTAGCACTATTATCGGAATCCTTATTTTCATGAAAGATATTAAAAAGGTGAAGCATACGAGGTACCCTCAATTCCATTTTTTTTGTAGCTTTCTTTTATAAACTAAACTAGTGCTAAAACAAGAAACAAAAAGATTCGATTGCAAGGTCTAAAGATATACCTTCAAGCGCTAACCTCCCCGGCAACGGCGCTAGAAAAGAGCTTGATGTCTACTACACAACCTTCTTCTTGTAGACGTTGTTGGGCCTCCAAGTGCAGAGGTTTGTAGGACAGCAGCAAATTTCCCTCAAGTGAATGACCTAAGGTTTATCAATCCGTGGGAGGCGTAGGATGAAGATGGTCTCTCTCAAGCAACCCTGCAACCAAATAACAAAGAGTCTCTTGTGTCCCCAACACACCCAATACAATGGTAAATTGTATAGGTGCACTAGTTCGGCGAAGAGATGGTGATACAAGTGCAATATGGATGGTAGATAAAGGTTTTTGTAATCTGAAAATATAAAAACAGCAAGGTAAAAAGTGGTAAAAGTGAGCACAAATGGTATTGCAATGCTAGGAAACAAGGCCTAGGGTTCATACTTTCACTAGTGCAAGTCCTCTCTACAATAATAACATAATTGGATCATATAACTATCCCTCAACACGCAGCAAAGAGTCACTCCAAAGTCACTAATAGCGAAGAACAAACGAAGAGATTATTGTAGGGTACAAAACCACCTCAAAGTTATCCTTTTTGATCGATCTATTCAAGAGTCCGTAGTAAAATAACACGAAGCTATCCCTGCCTCGTGGTCACCTCGAAGCTTCCCTGACGTATACTCCAAGTCTCCTGGATTGCTTCTGTTCCAAAAATAACTCTCCCGAAGGTTTCATTCCGTTTGGACTCTGTTTGATATTCCTTTTCTTCGAAACACTGAAATATGCAAGAACACAACAATTTGGCCTAGGCCTCCGGTTAATAGGTTAGTCCCAAAAATAATATAAAAGTATATAATGAAGCCCATAAACATCCAAAACAGATAATATAATAGCATGGAACAATAAAAAATTATAGATACATTGGAGACGTATCAATTACCTTGCAGCTCCTAAGGTCTATGGGGATGTGGAGCATTGTGGTTGGACTACGGAAGAAGAAGAGGACTATTAACCCAAGGGAAAAGAGGAGACGAGCTCAGATGAAAATGAAGTCCCATTACCTCAACCTGGGGACATGCATGTGGAGTTCAAAAAGTCAAGCCTCCCTGATAGAGCAAAGAAACCTAAGATCGAGTTTATCCCTTTTCGCCTCTTGCAGGAAAACAAACAGGAATTATGCAAGAAGATATTAAGCCTTGAGCAGGAGACCGATGATCTAAGGGATCAAAATTCTGTCCTCAAGCGCAAATTAAGGAAGAAGCCTACGCCATCAACAAAACCAACACCTTCTTCATTGACAAAGAAGAACAGAGCATCGGGTATGGGCACTCCCCTTGGCAACTGCCAAGCTTGGGGGAGTGCCCCGGTATCGTATCACCATCACTTTTACCTTTACCGTTTTTCTTAGTTCGATCCTTTTGATAATATCTTGATCTAGTAGAATAAAGTTTTAGTATGATCTAGTTGTGAGTTTTGCTTTATGATCCTTCTATGTAATCGAGTCCGTGAGCTATATATAATAAAGATTAGTGTTGAGTCAAGGGCTTGATTATCTTGCTATGATCTTGAGGGAATAAAATAAAAGAGAAGAAATAAAAAGGAAATAAAGAGATCATATGGATCTTATGGAGAGTAATGAGCTCACATATAAAGAGTATGATGAATAAAAGTTGTTGAGAGTTGACAAACATAGTTTTGGTCATCGTTGCAATTAATAGGAAGTAATAAAGAAAGAGAGGTTTTCACATATAAATATACTATCTTGGACATCTTTTATGATTGTGAGCACTCATTAAAATATGACATGCTGAAGAGTTGACGTTGGACAAGGAAGACAACGTAATGGGTTATGTTTTCTTACATCTGAGATAAATTATATTGTCATGGATCATCCGACATGTTGAGCTTGCCTTTCCCTCTCATGCTATCCAAGTTCTTTGCACCAAGTAGAAATACTACTTGTGCTTCCAAATATCCCTAAACCCAGTTTTGCCATGAGAGTCCACCATACCTACCTATGGATTGAGTAAGATCCTTCAAGTAAGTTGTCATCGGTGCATGCAATAAAAAATTGCCTTCTAAATATGTATGACTTATTAACATGGAGAAAATAAGCTTTATACGATCTTGTGATATGGAAGAAATAAAAGCGATGGACTGCATAATAAAGGTCCATATCACGAGTGGCAATATAAAGTGACATTCTTTTGCATTAAGATTTTGTGCATCCAACCATAAAAGCGCATGACAACCTCTGCTTCCCTCTGCGAAGGGCCTATCTTTTACTTTTATCTTCTACCTTATATAAGAGTCATGGTGATCTTCACCTTTCCTTTTTACATTTTATCCTTTGGCAAGCACAATGTGTTGGAAAGATCCTGATATATATGGCTAATTGGATGTGGGTTTGCATGAACTATTATTGTTGACGTTACCCTTGAGGTAAAAAGTTGGGAGGTAAAACTATAAGCCCCTATCTTTCTCTGTGTCCGATTAAAACTCCATACCCATAAGTATTGCATGAGTATTAGCAATTGTGAAAGACTAAATGATAGTTGAGTATGTGGACTTGCCGAAAAGCTCTTATATTGACTCTTTCCTATGTTATGATAAATGCAATTGCTTCAATGACTGAGATTATAGTTTGTTAGTTTTCAATGAAGTTTATGATTCATACTTGAAATTGTGATTGAATTGTTACTTTAGCATAAGGGATCATATGACAATATATATATATATATGCTGTTCTAAGAATGATCATGATGCCCTCATGTCCGTATTTTATTTTTTATCGACACCTCTATCTCCAAACATGTGGACATATTTTTCGATTTCGGCTTTCGCTTGAGGACAAGAGAGGTCTAAGCTTGGGGGAGTTGATATGTCCATTTTGCATCATGCTTTTATATCGATATTTATTACATTATGGACTCTTATTACACATTATGTCACAATACTTATGCCTATTCTCTCTTATTTTACAAGGTTTACATGAAGAGGGGGAATGCCGGCAGCTAGAATTCTGGGCTAGAAAAGGAGCAAATATTAGAGACCTTCTGCACAGCTCCAAAAGTCTTGAAACTTCATGAAAGTCATTTTTGGAATTAATAAAAAATACTGAGCGGAGAAAATACCAGAGGGGGCCCACACCCTGGCCACGAGGGTGGGGGCGTGCCCTACCCCCCTGGGCGCGCCCCCTGCCTCGTGGGCCCCCTGGCAGGCCTCCGGTGCCCATCTTCTGCTATATGAATTCTTTCGTCCGAGAAAAAAATCATAAGCAAGCTTTCGGGAAGAAACTCCGTCGCCACGAGGCGGAACCTTGGC
Organism: Triticum urartu; assembly: GCF_003073215.2. NCBI lineage: Eukaryota > Viridiplantae > Streptophyta > Magnoliopsida > Poales > Poaceae > Triticum > Triticum urartu. The sequence goes on from NC_053027.1 coordinate 570,557,716, forward strand.
AGAACCAATCTAGGGCTCCGGCAGAGCTGTTCTGCCGGGGAAACTTCCCTCCGGGAGGGGGAAATCATTGCCATCGTCATCACCAACGATCCTCTCATCACGAGGGGGGCAATCTCCATCAACATCTTCACCATCACCATTTCCTCTCAAACCCTAGTTCATCTCTTGTATCCAAACCTCAGATTGGTACATGTGGGTTGCTAGTAGTGTTGATTACTCCTTGTAGTTGATGCTAGTTGGTTTACTTGGTGGAAGATCATATGTTCAGATCCATTATGCATATTAATACCCCTCTGATTATGAACATGACTATGCTTTTTGAGTAGTTATGTTTGTTCCTGAGGACATGGGAGAAGTCTTGCTATAAGTAGTCATGTGAATTTGGTATTCGTTCGATATTTTGATGAGATGTATGTTGTCATCCCTCTAGTGGTGTCATGTGAACGTCGACTACATGACACTTCACCATTGTTTGGGCCTAGAGGGAGGCATTGGGAAGTAATAAGTAGATGATGGGTTGCTAGAGTGACAAAAGCTTAAACCCTAGTTTATGCGTTGCTTCGTAAGGGGCTGATTTGGATCCATATGTTTCGTGCTATTGTTAGGTTTACCTTAATACTTCTGTTGTAGTTTCGGATGCTTACAATGGGGGTTAATCATAAGTGGGATGCTTGTCCAAGTAAGGACAGTACCCAAGCACCGGTCCACCCACATATCAAATGATCAAAGTACCGAACGCGAATCATATGATCGTGATGAAAACTAGCTTGACGATAATTCCCATGTGTCGTCGGGAGCGCTTTCCTTCATATAAGAGTTTTTCCAGGCTTGTCCTTTTCTATGAAAAGGATTGGGCCATATTGCTGCACCTTATTTACTTTTATTACTTGTTGCTCGTTACAATTTATCTTATCACAAAACTATCTGTTACCAATAATTTCAGTGCTTGCAGAGAATACCTTGCTGAAAACCGCTTATCATTTTCTTCTGCTCCTCGTTGGATTCGACACTCTTACTTATCGAAAAGGCTATGATAGACCCCCTACACTTGTGGGTCATCAGTGCACAAGTCTTGTATCTGCCTATTGTGCAATCGTGCTAGCGTCTCTCTAGTGTTGTGCAACAAGAGCATTTTTGTGGATTCCACATTTTGGCTCATTCTTGGTTGCCCAACCCCACTTATCTATTTGCGTGTGCGTTTCCGTATACATTACATTGCTTGGTCTACTTGTTGCATTGCAATCTTGCGAATATTTTCCAACGTTATTGAAGCTCACTTACAATTGCATCAAATTTTGTGCCACCATCGTAACCAAGCTCCACCATAAGCTTTTACTTGTGTAGGTGTGAGAAACCGATAAGAATTGGTACCAATTGTGCTATTTCCTTGTCCACATTGGAGTGATCATTGATCCACTTTCAACTTCGGTCAAGGTACATTTGGTATTCGCTCTTCTCTTTCTACCACTCACATTTTCTCTTGGAATGATGGATAGGCCAAGTACTTCTACCAACCCACTCTTCATTGAGCACGACGACGACATGAACTCCTAGGTCACCAAGATCCACCTCTTTGGTGCACAACGTGCTTTGCATCAAGAGCAACAAGCAATGAGTGAACGCATCGACAATCTCGCCGCCGACTTGCGACTATCCGAGCAACATACAAGGGACTACTTCGACCACAAGCTCGACAATCCCAAGCAAGAGAACGACGCAAGAATGGACGAGATTCGTGCGTTGTTGCTCAACCGCTCTTCTTCCACTTCGTCTTCATCAAAAAGACTCACTCAAGCTGACACCCCGACTTCACCCTCTCCGGCTCAAGTACACCGACATCGAACACTCTTTGATGTGCCGCGCTCAACAATCCTCAAGCAAGCCTCAATCCTCTACGCGACACAAACTCTCAAGAGCACCGACAACGTCAAACCCAAGTGGCTTTTGCGCTAGCACGAGAACGACAACGCCAACATGAAGAGGAAGAGCGTGCGCGTCTACACCAAGATGCACAAGATGCCGAGGGACAACGCCAAGAACAACAACTCCGTGAAGCTCAAGAACTTGCGGCACAACGTGCCCTTCAAGATTCAAGTCACGCCGTTGCCAGACGCAACCGCCATCGGCGTGAACAAGAGGAAGCACTTCGCGAAGAAGTTGAAGAGAGGATTTACCAATCACGTGTGCATCATCAGGTTCCTTAAGTTCGTCCTCGAGCTCGACAAGCCCCTCCACAAGCTCCTCAAGAACCCCAAGGACATCAAGTTCACCAAGAGCATGAAGACATTGGGAATCCTCCACGACAAGACCAACATGATGTCAAAAACCCTCCTCGCCAAGAGCAACATGATTTGGACAATCATCAACAACATGGGCGTCATCATCCCCGACCCCAACACAATGAAGAGCAACGCTACGGCAAGCTCAAGTTCACCATGCCCAAGTTCAATGGAAGAAACGATCCCGAAGAGTACCTTGCATGGGCATTGAAGGTCGACAAAATCTTCCATTTACACAACTATGAAGAAGAGAAGAAGATTGCAATGGCATCCCTTGAATTCCAAGACTATGTCCTCATTTGGTGGGAACAAGTTATCGAGCGCCGAGAGGCAAGAGGTGAACCACCCATCACTACTTGGGCGCAAATGAAGGATGTCATGCGAGCACACTTTGTGCCTACCTACTACAACCGCGACCTCTTCAAGAAACTTCAACTACTCAAGCAAGGAACTGATACGTCCATTTTGCACCATGCTTTTATATCGATATTTATTGCATTATAGACTGTTATTACACATTATGTCACAATACTTATGCCTATTCTCTCTTATTTTACAAGGTTTACATAAAGAGGGAGAATGCCGACAGCTGGGATTCTGGGATGGAAAAGGAGCAAATATTAGAGACCTATTCTGCACAACTCCAAAAGTCCTGAAACTTCACGAAAGTTATTTTAGAATATATAAAAAATACTGAGCGCAAGAAGTACCAGAGGGGGGCCACTCACCAGCCACGAGGGTGGGGGGCGTGCCCTACCCCCCTGAGCCCGCCCCTGCCTCGTGGGCCCCCTGGCGGCCCTCCGATGCCCATCTTCTTCGGTATGGAGTCTTTCGTTGAGGAAAAAAATAATAAGAAAGCTTTCGGGACAAGACTCCGCCGCCACGAGGCGGAACCTTGGCGGAATCAATCTAGGGCTCCGACGGAGCTGTTCTGTCGGGGACACTTCCCTCCGGGAGGGGGAAATCATTGCCATTGTCATCACCAATGATCCTCTCATTGGGAGGGGGTCACCAATGATCCTCTCATCGGCAGGGGGTCAATCTCAATCAACATCTTCACCAGCACCATCTCCTCTCAAACCCTAGTTCATCTCTTGTATCCAATTCTTGTCTCTAAGTCTGGGATTGGTACCTGTGGGTTGCTAGTAGTGTTGATTACTCCTTGTAGTTGATGCTAGTTGGTTTACTTGGTGGAAGATCATATGTTCAGATCCTATATGCACATTAATACCCCTCTGATTATGAACATGAATATGCTTTGTGAGTAGTTACGTTTGTTCCTGAGGACATGGGAGAAGTCTTGCTATTATATAGTAGTCATGTGAATTTGGTATTCGTTCGATATTTTGATGAGATATATGTTGTCTCTCCTCTAGTGGTGTTATGTGAACGTAGACTACATGACACTTCACCATTATTTGGGCCTAGAGGAAGGCACTGGGAAGTAATAAGTAGATGATGGGTTGCTAGAGTGACAGAAGCTTAAACCCTAGTTTATGCGTTGCTTCGTAAGGGGCTGATTTGGATCCATATGTTTCATGCTATGGTTAGGTTTACCTTAATACTTTTGTTGTAGTTGCGGATGCTTGCAATAGAGGTTAATCATAAGTGGGATGCTTGTCCAAGTATGGACAGTACCCAAGCACTGGTCCACCCACATACCAAATTATCAAAGTACCGAACGCGAATCATATGAATGTGATGAAAACTGGCTTGACGATAATCCCCATGTGTCCTCGGGAGCGCTTTCTTCTATATAAGAGTTTGTCTAGGCTTGTCCTTTGCTACAAAAAGGATTGGGCCACCTTGCCGCACTTTATTTACTTTTGTTACTTGTTGCTCGTTACAAATTATCTTATCACAAAACTATCTATTACCTATAATTTTAGTGCTTGCAGAGAATACCTTGCTGAAAACCGCTTATCATTTCCTTCTGCTCCTCGTTGGGTTCGACACTCTTACTTATCAAAAGGACTACGATAGATCCCCTATACTTGTGGGTCATCAGGAACCAAGAGCGTTGAAGAATACTACAAGGAGATGGAGATTGCCATGATAAGAGCCAATGTCACGGAAGACGATGAGCAAACTATGGCACGTTTCTTGAATGGAATCAATCACCCTATCAAGAAGATCGTCGACTTCCAACCATACTCGAACCTCATCGAGCTCGTGCCTCAAGCTACAAAAGCGGAACGTCAAGTGCAAGATGATTTCAAGTATTCCAAGTTCTCATCCAAGTCCTACGGCTTCTCCAACACCCAAGCTTCTACGAATCCAACACCGTCTACCAAGCCTTCTACAAGCAACGTCGACAAGTCGAGTCACAAGAAAGCTTCGTCAACTCCAAGTCATCCTCCTACTACAGGCAACTTCAAGCCGAGAGCTTCATCATCACCCACTCCAACCGATAAGACCGTCAAGACAAGTTCCTTCAAATGCTTCACATGCGGAGGCCGAGAGCACAAGTCCTATGAGTGCACCAACAAGCGCACCATGATCCTCAACGACGACGGCACTTACGACTCATTGAGTGAAGGAGAAATGGACGCCATCATGCAAGTCGCCATGCACCGGCAAGTGAATGATGACGAGGAACAAGTCTTTTGCGATGAAGATTCAAGTCCCGCTCTTGTTGTATCCAAGGTCTTGACTCTTCAACATCACCAAGAAGAAGACCAACGATGCCACATCTTTCATACCAAGGCCGGCATCAATGGACGATCCGTCAAGGTCATCATCGATGGAGGGAGTTTTCATAATCTCGCAAGTGAAGAACTTTGCTCCAAGCTCCAATTGCCCAAGACGAAGCACCCACATCCATACAAAGTTCAATGGCTTAGCGACTCCGGCACTCTCCAAGTCGAGCATCGAGTACAAGTCTCCTTCAAAATTGGTGCCTATTGTAACGCCCGGATAATCAAGATACAGTAATCCCCTACTAATGATGCCACGTAATCACTATTACTGTTGCTAATCTCACTTTGATTCAAAACCAATTCAAATTCAATTTTAAAATAAAGTCAAATAAATTAATTCTCCAAACAGTAAAACAAAAATGTCCACTGGGTTGCAAATATTCACTAACTAAATGTCATGAGTGATTCAACATCATTGGAGATAGCTAATTTCCCCTCGGAATTAAAGCAGTTCCAAATCAGCATTTTTAAATGCTTTTCCATTTGTGAAAAATCCAAATCAATTCAAACTCCTCCCAAACTTTTTGTGGCAGGTGCCAAATATTGTAATGTATTTATTTGGCCAAGTCCCACATTTTACAAAACTCCTTTTGCAACTCAAATATTGCATAGCATTTTTCTGTAAAAAGAAAAGAGCAAAAGAAAAGGCAAAAGGGAAAAAGAGAAAGCCCCCTATCCCCTGGGCCTAATCCACCCGAGCCGGCCCATCCAGCCCACTCCCTAGACCGAACACCCCTCCCTCCCTGTTCCTCTGTCCTGGGTCGCTACAGCGCCGTCCCTGCCGGACCTGCCTCGTCGGCGACGCACCGGAAAGGATAAGGATGCCACGGCCCCCTCTCGGCCTCGTCAGTCCCACTTCCCCCCTCTGCGTAGATATTCCCCCCCTCGTCCCTCTCTTCGCCTCTGTCCATGCCGCCGTCGCAATGAGCTCCGTTGCCCTCGCGCTCGTCGTCGTTCCCGCCGCCTAGAAGCTGGTCCGGCAGCTCTGCCATGGTGCACTACCTCGTCTGCGCCCACAGACCCGAGTCAGAGCGCCCCCCCACCATGTCGCCATCGCCTTCCTCTCCATCGCCGGCCGCCGCGTCGATCTGCTACGTCTGCGCCGTCTGCTGCCCCTAAGCTGTCGACGAGCCACCCTGTGCTCCTCTGGTGAGCACTGCCCCGCTCCTCCCTCGTTTTCCTTTGCTGCCACGCCGTAGTTTGCCGTTCCCCGTGGCCGCGCCCTCCCCGCGTTCGTCCTCGCGTCGCTGCGCCCTCGTGCGCCCTGCGGCACGTCAGACGTTTTCGCCGCGGCCCCGCGCACGCTCACCCGTGCATCGCCATGGCCCTGTCATCCCACGCCACGCGAGCTCCGGCCTAGCTCGCGGTCAGCCCGACCGTCCGCGCGTGCGTCGTTGTCGCTGCCGCACTGCTCTGCGTAGCTGCTGCTCGCCTGCTGTCGCTGATGCATCCGGCGGCCGCCTGCTGCTGCCGTTGCTGCCCGCACCATCCCCAGCCCGCAGCTGCTCGCCGCCCTCTATTGCGCTGCGCTCTCGCCATCGTCCGCTGCGGCGCCCCACTGCGCATGGCCGCGCCCGCAGCCTCCCCTCGCAGGCGCTATCGTTCCTGTCACCACCTCCGCGTACTGCTGCTGCCGCCTGCGCCTATGCCCGCTGCCGCTGCCGCCTCTTCGCGGGGCCGGCCCCTTCTCTCTTCGCCGCCCGCCCTCGCGCGCCCCTGACTTGCCGTCGCTCGCCGTGGAGCCCCGCCTCTGCTCAGGGGCCACTTCCCCTGCTGCTGCCCGCGCCCACCTAGTGCTCTACCTAGCACCGCTGCAGCCGCCCCGCGCCACTCCTCCCGCGCCGTCCCAGCGCCGGCCCTGCGCCCGCCTCCACCTGCCGCGGCCGGCGAGCCCCGCCATGGCCATGGCCTCGCCCCCTCGCGTGATGGGCGCCTGGGTGCACCCCGCCCCAGCGCCCGTAACCCGTCGCCCGTTTAGGCCCCGTGGGCCACTGACGTTGGGGCCCCACGCCCTTTTTTTTAAAATAAAATAAAAATAAAAATAAATAATAAATAAATTAGTTAGTTAATTAATTATTTTATTAGTTAATTAGCTTAATTAACTCGGGTTAATTAGCCTAATCACTTAGTTTAGTTAACTAAACTGTTAGGCTAGGCTAAACAGTGCATGACAGGGGGCCCCACCCCCTGTTGACCAGTCAATGTTGACTGGTCAACTGGGACCCCCTGGCCCACCTGTCAGCCTCTGGTACACGTCTGTGTATGCAGAGCTGGGTACACATAGCATTTTGTTATTTATTTTCGAATTAATAATAATTTCAGAATATTGTTTAAAACTTTGAAAAATCATATAAAATAACCCGTAGCTCGGATGGAAAAACTTTGTACATGAAAGTTGCTCAGAACGACGAGACGAACCCGGATACGCAGCCCGCTCGTCCACCACGCATCCCTAGCATAGAGAACACGCAACTTTCCCCCTCCGGTTCAGCTGTCCGAAAACGCGAAACACCAGGGATACTTTCCCGGATGTTTCCCCCCTTCGCCAATATCACCTCCTACCGCGTTAGGTCGCACCCGGCACATCTTATTGCCATGTTATGCTTTGTGGTGCTATGTTTGCTTTATATTTACTATTTCTTCCTCCTCTTCTCTCCGATAGACCCCGAGACCGATGCTGCCCTTGTGATCGACTACGTCGACGATGACCCCCCTCCTTGCCAGAGCAACCAGGCAAGCAAACCCCCCTTGAGCATTCCGATATCGCCCATTTCTTTCCCTCTCATACTTGCATTAGAAATGCTACTGCTTTATGTATGATCCTACTCTAATGCATAGCCTATTTTTGTTACCTGCTTTCATACCTTACCTGCTTATTCTAAACTGCTTAGTATAGGTTGGTTAGGGATCCATCAGTGACCACCACATTGTCCCAGTTGCCCCGCTTTATGTTTGATGACTCGATCAACATGATCGACGTCCAGGCCCCGACACCGCACATCACCCCCCTAGTTGTACGACTATACAGAGTTACCATCGAGTGCCGAGGGTGGAACGTCTTACATCACTCCTGATGAAATCTCTGTAGTGTAGCTATACGGTCGTGGTCATCGAGGGTGATTTCCTCCTTAACCACTTCTGATACGGCTCTGTCGTGCAAACCCCTCAAGTGTGAACCTCGAGGGCGGATCTTACGTTCACCTTGATGATTACATCGAGTGGAATTCACCGAGGGTGATTCCTCGGGTTTTCCCCTTGGTGTTAGACACACGATTACTATAGTTACTATGAATTTACACTGAACCATGTTACTAAAGACGGGTCGGCCCTGAGGGGTACCCACACGAGCTTATTAGCGAGTGATGTGGAGTCGGGTTGACCTGGAAGGTGCCCGCGAGATACTTACGAGGCGTGGCCGGGCATTCTTAGCCCTTGCCGCAAGTACTCGAGACAGGGCGACGGGGTCACATCGATCGTGAGTCTCTGCTCGTTACCGCATGCTCCTAATCCACTATGATTTGGATATTTGATCCGAGGGGCCTCTGGCCTGATAGCACTAACCATCATGTGGGCATAGTATGGGCGTTCTGCATCGTATACATCAGCCGAAGCTTAATAGACGTCAGCGACTGAGCATTGCGTGCCGGGTTGGACTAGTAAGCACCTACCTTGTTGATGGAGGTAGCTAGGTCTGCTACCGGCCGCGTACGCAACGTGCAAGAGTTCCCGGGGAGATGGCCCATGACCCCTGGGGGCATAGGTTTAGTCCGGCGTGTTGACCTCTCTATTAAGCTTAGGTCGGGTTGCGGCGTATTGTTTGGCCAAGGCCAGGCATGACCCAGGAAAGTGTGTCCGGCCGGAGTTAATCGAGCGTGGTGGGTAAGTTGGTGCACCCCTGCAGGGAAGAAAACATCTATCGATAGCCTGTCCTATGATAATGGACACTTGGAGTTGTATCCCGATCAATACAACTAGAACTGGATACTTGTGATGAGAACTGGATGGTGATGAGAATTGGATTGTGATGATAACTGGATAGTATGGCTCTGGGATTGCTTTCTTGCAGGGAGTCGAGAAAGGATCTCTGGCCGAGGTTGATAACACTTCTACTACTTTACTTTATGCTACTTTACCCCTCCTGTTGCTGCAAGATGGTGGTTTCCAGAAGATGCTAGTCTTCGATAGGCTTTCCCCTTCCCTTCTCGCATTCTGCAGTTTAGTCCACAGATACAGCCCATTTCCTTTGATACAGATGCATACTTAGTTTAGATCTGATGTAAGTCTTGCGAGTACTTTGGATGAGTACTCACGGCTGCTCTGCTACCTCTTTTCCCCCATACCCGATTGTTGCGACCAGATGACGGATCCCAGGAGCCAGACAACACCACTGATGACTACTGCTACCCTGAGGGTGCCTACTACTACGTGACGGCCGCTGACGACTTGGAGTAGTTAGGAGGCTCCCAGTCAGGAGGCCTTGCCTTTCGATCGTTGTTGATTTTGTGCTAGCCTTCTTAAGGCAAACTTGTCTAACTTATGTCTGTACTCAGATATTGTTGCTTCCGTTGACTCTTGTGTATTCGAGGTTATGTATTCGAGCCCTCGAGGCCCCTGGCTTGTAATATAAAGCTTGTATTATTTTAATTTGTGTCTAGAGTTGTGTTGTGATATCTTCCCGTGAGTCCTTGATCTTGATCGTACACATTTGCGTGTATGATTAGTGTACGGTCAAATCGGGGGCGTCACACCTATGAAGACATTTTGGAGTGCGACATCGTTCCAATGACTCTTTGCCACCTTCTCCTTGGACGCCCATGGCAATTTGATAGAGGAGTCATCCACAACGGCCGAATGAACCACTACATCTTCAAGATGAAAGGAAAGGAGTATGTACTTCGTCCCATGTCTCCAAGCCAAGTGATCACCGACAAGCAAGCCACCCAACATGGAGATAATAGTGAGAGAGCGAGCCACCAAAAAGAGAGTGAGCGCCACAAGCCCAAATCGAGCGCCTCCACGATGAGAGAAAAGAAGAACTTAGTCCTATTTGCCACCAAAATTGAGATAAGGGGAGTGTGCGAGAACCCATCTAGTGTCCTACACTACGTCCTTTTGTACAAGGACAATGAACCACAAACTAACACCTCTCACACTCTTCCACTAGTGTTGTCTTCTCTTTTGCAGGAATTTCACGATGTTTTCCCCGACGAGCTACCTCGGGGACTACCACTACTAGGCATCGAGCACCGCATCAACCTCATACCCGGAGCACCTCTTCTGAACAAAGCTCCATACCGTGTCAACCCGGAAGAAACCAAAGAAATACAAAGGGAAATATTGCGTCTACATGCTGTGCCAAAGACGATCGTCTCGGACCGCGACGTCAAGTTCCTTAGCTACTTTTGGAATCAAGCTACTCTTCTCCACGACGTATCATCTACAAACCGACGACCAAACGGAGGTGACCAACCGCACACTCTCCACTCTACTTCGATTACTCATCAAGAAGAACATCAAGGAGTGGGAGGAGTGTCTACCTATCGCCGAGTTTGCCTACAATCGAGCAAAACACTCAACAACCGGCAAGTCCCCCTTCGAGGTCGTCTACGGATTCAACCCATTGTCACCATTGGACATTCTTCCTCTACCACTCCAAGAGCGCATCAATTTGGACGCAAGTGCACGTGTGACTCATCTCAAGAAGGTGCATGAAGATACAAGACATACTATCGAGCGCCAAGTACAACGACTTGCGATCAAGCTCAACATCAACAAGCACCCCATGGTCTTCAACATTGGTGATCTCGTGTGGCTACACCTTCACAATGACCGCTTTCCCCAAGAACGCAAGTCCAAACTTCGACCACGAGCGGATGGACCCTTCAAGGTGCTTGCACGCTGATAACCCACAAGTATAGGGGATCGCAACAGTTTTCGAGGGTAGAGTATACAACCCAAATTTATTGATTCGACACAAGGGGAGCCAAAGAATATTCTCAAGTATTAGCAGCTGAGTTGTCAATTCAACCACACTTGGAAACTTAATATCTGCAGTAAAGTGTTTAGTAGCAAAGTAATATGATAGTAGTGGTAACGGTAGCAAAAGTAATATTTTTTGGTGTTTTGTAGTGATTGTAACAGTAGCAACGGAAAAGTAAATAAGTGAAGAATCAATATATGAAAAGCTCGTAGGCATTGGATCGGTGATGGAGAATTATGCCGGATGCGGTTCATCATGTAACAGTCATAACATAGGGTGACACAGAACTAGCTCCAATTCATCAATGTAATGTAGGCATGTATTCCGAATATAGTCATACGTGCTTATGGAAAAGAACTTGCATGACATCTTTTGTCCTACCCTCCTGTGGCAGCGGGGTCCTTACGAAAACTAAGGGATATTAAGGCCTCCTTTTAATAGAGTACCAGAACAAAGCATTATCACATAGTGAATATGTAAACTCCTCAAACTACGGTCATCACCGGGAGTGGTCCCGATTATTGTCACTTCGGGGTTGCCGGATCATAACACATAGTAGGTGACTATATATTTGCAAGATAGGATCAAGAACTCACATATATTCATGAAAACATAATAGGTTCAGATCTGAAATCATGGCACCCGGGCCCTAGTGACAAGCATTAAGCATAGCAAAGTCATAGCAACATTAATGTCAGAACATAGAGGATACTAGGGATCAAACCCTAACAAAACTAACTCGATTACATGATAGATCTCATCCAACCCATCACCATCTAGCAAGCCTACGATGGAATTACTCATGCACGGCGGTGAGCATCATGAAATTGGTGATGGAGGATGGTTGATGATGATGACGGCGACGAATCCCCCTCTCCGAAGCCCCGAACGGACTCCAGAGCAGCCCTCCCGAGAGGTTTTAGGGCTTGGCGGCGTCTCCGTATCGTAAAACGCGATGAATCCTTCTCTTTGATTTTTTCTCCCCGAAAGTGAATATATAGAGTTGGAGTAGAGGTCGAAGGAGCTCCAGGGGCCCACGAGGTAGGGGGAGTGCCCAGGGGGCAGGCGCGCCCCCACCCTCGTGGCTAGGGTCTGGGCCCCTTGTCTTCATCTTTTGCAAGGATGTTTATTATTTCCAAAAAGACGTTCCGTGAAGTTTCAGGTCATTCCGAGAACTTTTGTTTCTGCACATAAATAACACCAGGGCAATTCTGCTGAAAACAGCGTCAGTCCAGGTTAGTTCCATTCAAATCATGCAAGTTAGAGTCGAAAACAAGGGCAACAATGTTTGGAAAAGTAGATACGACGGAGACATATCAACTCCCACAAGCTTAAACCTTTGCTTGTCCTCAAGCAATTCAGTTGACAAACTGAAAGTGATAAAGAAAAACTTTTACAAACTCTGTTTGCTCTTGTTGTTGTAAATATGTAAAGCCAGCATTCAAGTTTTCAGCAAAGATTATGAACTAACCATATTCACAATAACTCTCAGGTCTCATGTTTACTCATATCAATGGCATAATCAACTAGCAAGCAATAATAATAAATCTCGGATGACAACACTTTCTCAAAACAATCATAATATGATATAACAAGATGGTATCTCGCTAGCCCTTTCTGAGACCGCAAAACATAAATGCAGAGCACCTTTAAATATCAAGGACTGACTAGACATTGCAATTCATGGTAAAAGAGATCTAGTCAAGTCACACTCAATGTAAACTAACAGTAATGAATGCAAATGACAGTGGTGCTCTCCAACCAGTGCTTTTTAATAAGAGGATGATGACCCAACATAAAATTAAATAGATAGGCCCTTCGCAGAGGGAAGCAAGGATTTGTAGAGGTGCCAGAGCTCGGTTTTGAAATAGAGGTGAATAATATTTTGGGCGGTATACTTTCATTGTCAACATAACAACCAAGAGATGGTGATATCTTCCATGCTATACGCATTATAGGCGGTTTCCAAACAGAATGGTAAAGTTTATACTCCCCCTCCACCAACAAGCATCAATCCATGGCTTGCTCAAAACAACGAGTGCCTCCAACTAACAAGAGTCCCAGGGGGAGTTTTGTTTGCAATTATTTTGATTTAATTTGCATAAAGCATGGGACTGGGCATCCCGGTGACCAGCCATTTTCTCGTCAATGAGGAGCAGAGTCCACTCCTCTTGAGAATAACCCGCCTAACATGGAAGATACGGACAACCCTAGTTGATACATGAGCTATTCGAGCATACAAAACAGGATATTTATTTGAAGGTTTAGAGTTTGGCACATACAAATTTACTTGGAACGACAGGTAGATACCGTAAATAGGTAGGTATGGTGGACTCATATGGAACAACTTTGGGGTTTATGGGATTGGATGCACAAGCAGTATTCCCGCTTAGTACAAGTGAAGGCTAGCAAAAGACTGGGAAGCGACCAACTAGAGAGCGACAACAGTCATGAACATGCATTAAAATTAATCAACACCGAATGCAAGCATGAGTAGGATATAATCCACCATGATCATAAATATCATGAAGGCTATGTTGATTTTGTTTCAACTACATGCGTGAAGATGCGCCAAGTCAAGTCACTTAAATCATTTAGAGGAGGATACCACCCTATCATACCACATCACAACCATTTTAATAGCATCTTGGCACCCAAGGTAAACCATTATAGGCTCCTAGCTAATTAAGCATGGCATAAGCAACTATGATCTCTAGTTGTCATTGCAAACATGTTTATTCATAATAGGCCGAATCAGGAACGATGAACTAATCATATTTACAAAAATAAGAGAGGTCGAGTTCATACCAGCTTTTCTCACCTCAATCAATACATCATATATTGTCATAATTGCCTTTCACTTGCACGACCGAATGATACGTCTCCGTCGTATCTCCTTTTCCAAACACTTTTGCCCTTGTTTTGGACTCTAACTTGCATGATTTGAATGGAACTAACCCGGACTGACGCTGTTTTCAGCAGAATTACCATGGTGTTATTTATGTGCAGAAACAAACGTTCTCGGAATGACCTGAAACTTCACGGAGCAACTTTTCAGAAAATATGAAAAATACCTGCAAAAGATGAAGACCAGGGGCCCACCACCTCTCCACGAGGGTGGGGGCGCGCCTTCCCCCCTAGGGCGCCCCCTACCTCGTGGGCCCCCTGTTGCCTCTCTGACTCCAACTCCAACTCCAACTCCATATATTGTGTTTCGGGGAGAAAAAAATCAGAGAGAAGAAATCATCGCGTTTTATGATACGGAGCCGCCGCCAAGCCCTAAAACCTCTCGGGAGGGCTGATCTGGAGTCCGTTTGGGGCTCCGGAGAGGGGAACCCGTCGCCATCGTCATCATCAACCATCCTTCATCACCAATTTCATGATGCTCACTGCCGTGCGTGAGTAATTCCATCATAGGCTTGCTGGACGATGATGGGTTGGATGGGATCTATCATGTAATTGAGTTAGTTTTGTTAGGGTTTGATCCCTAGTGTCCACTATGTTCTGAGATGGATGTTGCTATGACTTTGCTATGCTTAATGCTTGTCACTAGGGCCCGAGTGCCATGATTTCAGATCTGAACCTATTATGTTTTCATCAATATATGAGTGTTCTTGATCCTATCTTGCAAGTCTATAGTCACCTATTATGTGTTATGATCCGTTAACCCCTAAGTGACAATAATCGGGATACTTACCGGTGATGACCGTAGTTTGAGGAGTTCATGTATTCAATATGTGTTAATTCTTTGTTCCGGTTCTCTATTAAAAGGAGGCCTTAATATCCCTTAGTTTCCGTAAGGACCCCGCTACCACGGGAGGGTAGGACAAAAGATGCCATGCAAGTTCTTTTCCATAAGCACGTATGACTATATTCGGAATACATGCCTACATTACATTGACGAACTGGAGCTAGTTCTGTGTCACCCTAGGTTATGACTGTTACATGCTGAACCGCATCCGGCATAATTCTCCATCACCGATCCATTGCCTACGGGCTTTCCATATATTGTTCTCCGCTTATTTATTTTTCCGTTGCTATTACTTACATTACTACAAAATACCAAAAACATTACTTTTACTACTGTTACCTTTTGCTACCGTTATCACTACTATCATATTACTTTGCTACTAAACACTTTGCTGCAGATATTAAGTTTCCAGGTGTGGTTGAATTGACAACTCAGCTGCTAATACTTGAGAATATTCTTTGGCTCCCCTTGTGTCGAATCAATAAATTTGGGTTGAATACTCTACCCTTGAAAACTGTTGCGATCCCCTATACTTGTGGGTTATCAAGACTATTTTCTGGCACCGTTGCCGCGGAGCATAGCTCTATTCTTTGAGTCACTTGGGATATATATCTGCTTATCATTATGAAGAACTTGAGAGATCCAAAAACCAAGATCTAGCTCTGCACTTGATTCACCTTCTATTTTGAGTAAGCTTGTGACACCTACACTTGCTTCTGCTATTCGCTCTGATATGTCGCATGTTATTGATGATGCCACTTCTGCTATGCATGATACTTATGATGAAACTACTTCTATGCCTGATACTACTGTGCCACTTGGTAAATTTCTTGATGAACAACTTGCTAGGGCTAGAGAAATTGAAAATATTGAATCTGATGATACTGATGAAAGTGATGATGAAGAATCACTTGTTATTCCTAAGGGTTATGTTTTCGATCAAGAAGCTTCTTTAGCTATTTTAGCTTGCAAAAATAGAAATGAACTCGAAAGGTTATTAGCTAAATGGAGTAAGCAATCTCTAAATGCTAGAATGAAACCTGACCTTGCTTTTGGTACTTCACCTATCTTTGTTACTGATAAGGATTATGAATTCTCTGTTGATCCTGATATAATTACTTTGGTTGAATCCGATCCTTTTCATGGTTATGAATCTGAAACTGTTGTGGCACATCTGACTAAACTAAATGATATAGCCACCCTATTCACGAAAGATGAGAGAACTCGTTACTTTTATATCCTTAAAATATTTATGTTCTCATTAAAAGGTGATGCTAAGATATGGTTTAATTCTCTTGATCCTGGTTGTGTGCGTAGTCCCCAGGATATGATTTATTACTTCTCTGCTAAATATTTCCATGCTCATAAGAAACAAGCTGCTTTAAGGGATATATATAATTTTGTGCAAATTGAAGAAGAGAGTCTCCCACAAGCTTGGGGGAGGCTTCCCCAATTACTTAATGCTTTGCCTGATCATCCTCTTAAGAAAAATGAAATACTTGATATCTTTTATAATGGACTAACCGATGCCTCCAGAGATTACCTGGATAGTTGTGCTAGTTCTGTTTTCAGGGAAAGAACACCGGATGAAGCTGAAATTCTATTGAATAATGCGTTGGCAAATGAAAATAATTGGACACCTCCGGAGCCAATTCCTGAGCCTATTCCTAAACCAACTCCGAAGAAGAGGGGTATTCTATTTCTCAATCCTGAAGATATGCAAGAGGCAAAGAAATCTATGAAAGAAAAAGGTATTAAAGCTGAAGATGTTAAGAATTTACCTCCTATTGAAGAAATACATGGTCTTAATTTACCGCCTGTTGAAGAAACATATAATCCAAATCCTTCTCCTATTGAAGAAACTTATGGTCTTGATAACCCGACATAGGTAGTAAAGGTAAATTCTCTCTATAGATATGATAAAGCTGAAATCCCATTTACTGAATTTGCTAGCCCATGCTTAGATGAGTTTGATAAATTTATGGCTAAGCAAGAAGATTTTAATGCTTATTTTGGTAGAAAATTGAAATAAAATTCAAATATGCTTGAACACTTGGGTGCTTGTATGGCTAATGTTAAAGGTGAACTTGAACTTATTAGTAAACATGCTTCTATGGTTACCACTCAAGTAGAACAAGTACTTAAAGCTCAAAATGATTTACTCAATGAATTAAATAGTAAGAAATATGATAATGTTGTTAGAGTTATGACTAGAGGTGGTAAAATGACTCAGGAACCTTTGTATCCTGAAGGCCATCCTAAGAGAATTGAGCAAGATTCTCAGAGAAATAATATAGATGCACCTAGTTCGTCTAAAAAGAAGAAAAAGAAAAATGATAGGACTTTGCATGCTTCTAGTGATCCTATTGTTGAAACACCTGAGAATCCAAATGATATTTCTATTTCTGATGCTGAAACTCAATCTGGTAATGAACCTGAAACTAGTAATAATGTTAATGATAATGTTCATGATGATGCCCAACCTAGTAATGATAATGATATAGAAATTGAAGCTGTTGTTGATCTTGATAACCCACAATCAAAGAACCAACATTATGATAAGAAAGACTTTGTTGCTAGGAAACATGGTAAAGAAAGAGAGCCTTGGGTTCAGAAACCCATGCCTTTTCCTCCCAAACCATCCAAGAAAAAGGATGATGAGGATTTTGAGCGCTTTGCTAAAATGATTAGACCTATCTTTTTGCGTATGCGATTAAGTGATATGCTCAAAACCAATCCTTATGCTAAGTACATGAAAGATATAATTACAAATAAAAGAAAGATACCGGAAGCTGAAATTTCCACCATGCTTGCTAATTATACTTTTAAGGGTGGAATACCAAAGAAACTTGGAGTTCCCGGTGTACCAACTATACCATGCTCCATTAAAAGAAACTATGTTAAAACTGCTTTATGTGATCTTGGAGCCGGTGTTAGTGTTATGCCTCTCTCTTTATATCGTAGACTTGATTTGAATAAGTTGACACCTACTGAAATATCTTTGCAAATGGCTGATATATCAACTACTATACCCATCGGTATTTGTGAGGATGTGCCTGTTGTAGTTGCAAACGTTACTATTTTAACGGACTTTGTTATTCTTGATATTCCCGAGGACGATAGTATGTCTATTATTCTTGGAAGACCCTTTTTGAATACTGCAGGGGCTGTTATTGATTGCACTAAAGGCAATGCCACTTTTCATGTTAATGGTAATGAGCATACGGTGCACTTTCCGAGGAAACAACCTCAAGTTCATAGTATCAACTCTATTGGAAAAATGCCATCGATTATATTTGGAGGTTTTAAATTTCCTCTTCCTACTGTCAAGAAGAAGTAGGATATTCTTATTATTGGGGATGTACATATCCCCGTTGAGGTAACATAGTGTTATTCGAAATTTCTCCGGTTCCATGTTATTCAGAATGAGTTCGTTAACAAGACTTGATCAGCCTTGTTAGTGGATTCCTTTTGATGATCATGAGATGGATGAAACTAGAAGGCACAACCTTCTGTGCCCCACTTTTAATTTCTGTTATTTTATATTAAATAAAATGAAAATAAATATTTTTCTGTCTGTTATCTGATTATCAGTGCAATATAAAAATATATCGAAAATAAAAGTTCTCCAAATGCCCTGAAATTTAAATATGATTTTTTCTAGAATATTTGAGAATATTTGGCACTGAGAACACAGCAGGGGGGTCAACCACCTGCCCACGAGGGTGGAGGGCACGCCCCCTGCCTCGTGGGCCCACGGTGGCCCTCCTCCACTTATTCCTGCACCCATAAACTCCTTCTTCCCC
The DNA here is from genome assembly GCF_003073215.2 of Triticum urartu. NCBI lineage: Eukaryota > Viridiplantae > Streptophyta > Magnoliopsida > Poales > Poaceae > Triticum > Triticum urartu. The sequence continues at coordinate 570,576,231 of NC_053027.1, forward strand.
AAACACGAATATCCAGCTCAAGCACGAGTTCTAGCTCACTTTGCTGCCATTTTCGATCTCCTTGCTCAAAGCACCTCTCCCAAAACTGCTTGGGGAGATTGTTCCTTGGTATGTGGCTCCTCCATTGGTCCAATTAGTTTTTGTTCTAGTGCTTTATTCATTGCAAATTTTTGCTGCTTAGGTGACCCTGTTCTTGAGCTTGCATGTCAATTTATATGGTTCCAAGTAGTTTTGATGCATGATATAGGCCCTAGGCACTTGTAGGAGTAGTTGCTATCAATATTATTGAGTTTGGTTTACCTTTATTTTGAAGTTACTAAAAAATTTCAGAATTTTTCAGAGGAAGAAATATGCTTAGGAAAATGTTCCAAGGTGGTTCTTCAAGGAAGCAAGGACCCAGGCTTGCAATGAGTGATGCTGATGATGAGCCACCAAGAGACGCTCCAGTGTGTCCTTGTGAATGGCCTTCTGAGAATTTTATGGATCGAGCGGGAATTAAGGAAGAATTTAACACATATTTGCGTAAAGCTGATCTTGTGAGCTTCGAGGAAGAGAAGTGCAGCCAGTATCACAACCTCACTAGTACCTTTGTGAGGAGGTTTGAATTTTCAACTTCACGTAATTCTCCAACTGTCCTGTTTGATCTTTATGAAAATTCCTATACTATGGACTTAGAGGATTTTACCACTGCTTGCAAACTTCCACAATGGGGTATAAGGGATCCTCGCAAATCTGAATTTAGAGATTTTCTTGCTAGTATAGCTATGGGAGAATCTAGAGATATAACACAAGCTACCATAGGGAGCATTCACTTTCCAGCTATACATTATTTTGCTCTCTTCATAGGTAGATGCCTTAATGGTAAAGATGAAGCATGTCACATGTGTGTCCCCGACCTTAGTATTCTTAGGAGTGCTGTGTTGGGAGATAAATCTTATAATTTGGGAGCCATTGTTGCACGTAGGTTGCATCTTAATAGATTTAATGGAGATTTCTTTGGTGGAATTTATGCAATCCGCATAGCTAATTTTCTTGGTGTAGCCATACGCGAAGATGATATTCAATTACCTCCTGCTTACTTAGACTTTAACGCTATGGTTCACCATCAGTTTGTCGAGAGGAATGAACTGACTCTCCAATATCGACTAATCTTTGACAGACGCCGTGCTGTCCATATTACTCTCCCTGCTCCTGCCTTCTTTGATTATCAGGCAAGAGGAAGATATACCATTACCAGAGAGGAGGCAGATAAGTACGAGAGGAGAGCGGAGGCCGCTCGTCGCCACGCTGCAGCTCAGCAGGCGATAGCTGCTGCATCTCAGTACGACCCCAACTACAATTAGGGATATCCGCTAGGCCAGCCGTGGCCATAGACCAACTTAGGCCAAAAGCCTAAGCTTGGGGGAGTACGTATTTCTCACCGACATTACATTTATGTTCACACACTCATTGCTAGATGCCGGTGCTCATACTTTTTCATTGTATTATCCATGCTAGTTTATTTCCTTTTTATGCTTTCTTCTGGTGTGTTTAATAAACTTTAAGAAAAACCAAAAAAAATAGTTGTAGCTTTTAATTAGTTTACTTTCCATGCTTGTAGTAGTAATTAAAAAGAAAACCCAAAAAGATTTCCTGTTCTTCTTTTACTTGTTGGGAGCTCTACCGTGTAAATAGTTTTATTTCTTTTCTTTGGGGGTCGATAGGAGAAGACCATAATTAAATTGTTGAAGTGGCTCTTACATGCATTATTGTTTATCTGACAAAAGAGCCCATATTGCCTTGTCTTCTCCTGTTTATTGAATGCCTACAGATTCCAGCTATGTCCAATGCACGTGCACTATTATTATTATTGACATCATTCGATCGTGCAAGTGAAAGGCAATTATGATGATATATGATGGACTGGCTGAGATGAGAAAAGCTAGTATGAACTCAACCTCTTTTGTTTTTGTAAATATGATTAGTTCATCATTCCTGATTTAGCCTATTATGAATAAACATGTTTGCAATGACAACTAGAGATCATAGTTTCTTGTGCCATGCTTGATTAGTTATGAGTTATAATGGTTTACCTTGCGTGCCAACATGCTATTGAGATAGTTATGATGTGGTATGATAGGGTGGTATCCTCCTCTGAATGATTTAAGTGACTTGACTTGGCGCATGTTCACGCATGTAGTTGAAACAAAATCAACATAGCCTTCACGATATTTATGTTCACAGTGGATTATATCCTACTCATGCTTGCATTCAATGTTGATTAATTTTAATGCATGTTCATGACTGTTGTCGCTCTCTAGCTGGTCGCTTCCCAGTCTTTTGCCAGCCTTCACTTGTACTAAACAGGAATACTGCTTGTGCATCCAATTCCTTAAACCCCAAAGTTATTCCACATGAGTCCACTATACCTACCTATATACGGTATCTACCTTCAAATAAATATCACATGTGCCAAACTCTAAACCTTCAAATAAATATCATGTTTTGTATGCTCTAATAGCTCATATATCAACTAGGGCTGTCTGTATCTTCCATGCTAGGTGGGTTATTCTCAAGAGGAGTGGACTCCGCTCCTCACTCACGAGATAAATGGCTGGTCACCGGGATGCCCAGTCCCATGCTTTATGCAAACTAAATCAAAATAATTGCAAACAAAACTCCCCCTGGGACTCTTGTTATGTAACACCCTCGATGCGACTATATCTCCCACGTGTCGAGGCACGACTTAGAGGCATAATCGCATTGAAGGCATATGTCGCAAGTTAGGCAATCTTCACAAACATCCCATGTAATAAAGATCATAAAGGGGAGATAACATAGTTGGCTTACACTCGCCACGTCAATCAAGTACATAAATAACATTACATCATCCAAACACTCATGGCCCGACTACGGCGCCAAAATAAAAGAGAACCCAACATGCGACACGGTCCCGTTCACCCCCAACTGGGCACCACTACTGATCATCGGGAAAGGAAACATAGTAACGTTGAGAGTCTTCGTCGAACTCCCACTTGAGCTCATACGCGTCTGCTAGAGCAGAATCATCAGGCCCTGCATTTGATGTAATAGTAATCTGTGAGCCACAGGGACTCAGCAATCTCGCACCCTCGCGATCAAGACTATTTAAGCTTATAGATATGGCAAGGTAAATATGTGGAGCTGCAGCAAGCGACTAGCAAGTATGGTGGATAACTTATTCGCAAAAGAGAGCGAGAAGAGGAGGCAAAGCACGAGCGAGAAACTAGAGAGCAACCTGCGCAAACATTACTCCAACACCGTGTCCACTTCCCGGACTCCGCCGAGAAGAGGCCATCACGGTAACACACTCAGTTGATTCATTTTAATTAATTAAGGTTCAAATTATCTACAACCGGACATTAACAAATTCCCATCTGCCCATAACCGCGGGCACGACTTTCGAAAGTTCAAATCCCTGCAGGGGACTCCCAACTTAGCCCATGACAAGCTCTCACGGTCAACGAAGGAATAGACCTCCTCCCAAGACGTTCCGATCAGACTCGGTATCTCGGTAATTCAAGACACTTCGACAGGTTAAAACAAGACCAGCAACACCGCCCGAATGTGCCGACAAATACCGATAGGAGCTGCACATATCTCTTTCTCAGGGCACACTCAGATTGTCCAAACTTCCGGTAGGCCAGCCCAGAGTTTCCCCTGGTTGCCACCGGTGGCTGACAGTTTGGACCAACACTCAGAGGAGCATTGGCCCAGGGGGGGGGTTAAAATAATGATGACCCTTGAGTCTGCAGAACCCAAGGGAAAAAGAGGCTAGGTGGAAAATGGTAAAACCAATGTTGGGCATTGCTGGAAAAGCTTTAATCAAGGCGAACTATCAAGGGGTTCCCATTATAACCCAACCGCGTAAGGAACGCAAAATCCGGGAACATAACACCGATATGATGGAAACTAGGGCGGCAAGAGTGGAACAAAACACTAGGCGAGAGGCCGAGACTTCCACTCTTTACCAAGTATATAGATGCATTAATATAACATGGCAATATAATGATATCCCAACAAGTAAATAAATGTTCCAACAAGGAACGGCCTCCAATCTTCACCTGCAACTAGCAACGCTATAAGAGGGGCTGAGCAAAGCGGTAACATAGCCAATCAACGGTTTGCTAGGACAATGGTGGGTTAGAAGGTTTGACATGGAAATTTGGGAGGCTTGAAAGCAAATGGTAGGCATCGTAGCATTGGCATAGCAAAAGAGCGAGCAAACTAGCATAGCAAAGATAGTAGTGATTTCGAGGGTATGATCATCTTGCCTGCACAGTTGTCAGAGTTGACTGGATCCTCAAAAGCAAACTCAACGGGCTCCTCGTTAGCGTACTTGTCTCCCGGCTCTACCCAAACAAGACAAACAAGCAACAAGGACACAATCAACCACGTGAAAACTCAAACAACACAATGCAAAGATGATATGCTATGCGGGATGCGATGCGGGATGCAAAATGCAAGATATGACAGGAAATGCATGAACCTGGCCTCAACTTGGAATTCCAAGTGTGCACTGGAAAGATGAGATGAAGTCGCTTGAAAACGATATAAAGAACGCCGGAATCGGAGTTACGGTTTGGAAATGGCAAGCGATTCAAAAATGACACCGGTCTGCGATTTACAGCAAGTAGGCCTCTAAATGCAACGAAATGAACATGCTACAGCAACCAATCATGACAACAAAATACATGGCAGGGATGTACACAAGATGCTTAACAAAAGTCTAGCACTGAGCTACGGCCAATTCATCCATTAACAGGTTCAAACAAGCATGGCAAAAATGCATATGACAAACAGATCTCAGACTTGGTGAAATCAACACTTGTCTGGAATTTCAGATCAGGTAGCCCTCTTCGGAGCAACAAAACTACATGCTACAGGACCTGAACATGGCAAAGTAAAGCATGGCATGGAGCTACTCAAAGAGCTTAACAAAAGTCCCTTAGTGACCTTGAGCCAAAAGGGATCAGAAAATACAATTGCAAGCATGTGAACATAGCAAAAACATAATCAGTTTTCAGACTTAGTGAAAAACTGACACATGCTGAAATATAACTCAAGTAGGCATGTTTACGAGCTCGATGCACTCACTACGGTGCAAGTCATGGCAAGAAAAGCATACACCCATCAAGAAGGCACAAAATGCAAGCTAGACATGGTAAGAACAATAACATAGCATGCACGGATCAACTACAACATCACCGGCAAAATTGCAAACAAGTTGACAATCTGCCCAGAATCACAAAGTAGCAAAAGTAGAGCTCGATTGGCTCTAGCTAGGGTGCTCCATAATTGCAAACAAAGACATGGATGGATATATCACTACAATATTAACCAAACATCCTTACTGATCATCCTAAAAAGAGGCACGGATCACTAGGTAACAACATGAACATATGGCATCATGAGATAAACAGTTCCAGGACTTGGTGAAATCACTAAGTCCGTGAAAACAGAATTATCAAGTGCACCACTTTGCAAGCTTGCACAAGTCACCACACACATCACAAAAATACATGGGTTGCACCTCTCGAAAGATGACAAAACCCTTAACAAAACATATGCAGAACTCACGGGCATATCATGCACACATTAATCATGGCAAAAATGACAAAAGTGCTAAACGGAGTAACAGATCTGACAATTAACTCAAATAGCCCTCTTCTAAATGCATTTCGGGCATCAAGATGAACTCAAATGAAAATGATGCAATGAAATGAAATGATGTACTCTCTGAGATGAACATTTTGATATGCTATATGCATGAATCGGAGCTACGGATGCAAAGTTACGGAGCCGTGAACATGAGCACTTGAACTGAGAATTTCTGGGACTTAGAGAAAATCAACCTCGCGAAAAAAGTAGGGTTACTGTAGCAACCGGATTAGATCTGGGCGCGCCTCCCGAGGTTCGACGCCGGGCCCTATTCGCCGGAGTTGAGGACGGGGAGGAGGCCGGAGCTCGCCGGAGGAGGAGGGCGGAGCCGGGGCGGCGGAGACGGCGACCGGTGACGAGGGGCGGCTCCTCGGGCGGCGGGGCGCGGACCGGCCGCGGCGGAGGAAGTGCATGCCGGCGAGCGGGCTGCTCTGGCCGGCGCGGCCGCCGGCCAAGTCCGTGCGGCGGCGCGGGGAACGGCGGAGACGGCGCGGCGAGGCGACCGCGGGCGGGCTGCTCCCGTGCAGCGGCGGCGGCGGGATGGGCCGCGGGGGCTCCCCCCGGGCCGGAGCGGGCTGGAGCGGGCGCGGGTGGCGGCGGGACAGGTGGCAGGCGGCGGTAGGCTGGGGCGTGGCGGCGGACGTGTCCGGACCGGACGGACGTGTCCGGTCGGCGCGGAGGTGATTTCTAGGGTTTGGACGAGGGGGGATCCGGATTTCGGGGAAGGGGTCTATTTATAGGCATAGAGGGAGCTAGGAGAGTCCAAAAAAGGTGCGGTTTTCAGCCATGCGATCGTGATCGAACGCTCTAGATGATGGAGCAGAGTTAGGTGGGTTTTGGGCCAGATTGGAGGGGTGTTGGGCTGCAACACACACGAGGCCTTTTCGGTCCCTCGGTTAACCGTTGGAGTATCAAACGAAGTCCAAATGATACGAAACTTGACAAGCGGTCTACCGGTAGTAAACCAAGGCCGCTTGGCAAGTCTCGGTCCAATCCGGAAATGTTTAATCCCCACACACGAAAGAAAGCTAGAAATGACCACCGGAGGAGAACGAAGCGCCGGAATGCAAAACGGACAACGGGGAAAATGCTCGAATGCATGAGACGAACACGTATGCAGATGCAATGCACATGATGAAATGATATGAGATGCGTGACAATGACAACAACACATGGAGACAAAACCTGAACCCGAGAAAATAAATATAACTTAACGCCGGAAACGGCAAGAGTTGGAGTACAAATTGGGAAAGTTACATCCGGGGTGTTACAACACTCCACCACTATGAAAGGATCTCGTCCCGAGATCTAGGACTGAAAGAACGCCGGGTACTCAGAACGGAGGTGATCCTCGCGTTCCCAGGTAGCTTCACGGTCGGAATGGTGTGACCACTTGACTTTGAGAAATTTGATTGACTTGTTGCGAGTCTTGCGTTCAGTCTCTTCAAGAATAGCAACTGGGTGCTCACGATAAGAGAGATCTTCTTGGAGCTCAATGTCCTCGAAGTTGACGGTGCGGTCAGGAGTCTTGAAGCACTTTCGAAGCTGAGAGACATGGAACACGTCATGAACATTTGCAAAGTTTGAAGGAAGCTCGAGTTGATAGGCGAGGTCGCCTCTCTTGCTGACAATCTTAAAAGGTCCCACGTATCTAGGGGAAAGCTACCCTTTGATACCGAAGCGACGAGTACCTTTCATAGGAGAGACACGGAGGTAAATATGATCTCCAATCTCAAAAGCCAAATCACGGTGCTTACTATCATAGTAGCTCTTCTGGCGGGATTGGGCTGCTTTGAGGTTATCACGAATGACTTTGCACATTTCCTCTGCCTCTGTGATTAAGTCATTACCCAAAAGCTGACGTTCACCGGTTTCAGACCAGTTGAGAGGGGTACGGCACTTCCTGCCATACAAAATTTCAAATGGGGCCTTGCCCGAACTTGCTTGAAAACTGTTGTTGTAGGAGAATTCAGCATAAGGAAGACAATCCTCCCACTTCATGCCGAAAGAGATCACACAAGCCCTAAGCATATCTTCAAGAATCTGGTTGACACGCTCGACTTGACCGCTTGTTTGAGGATGGAAAGCTGTGCTGAAGCGGATGTTGGTGCCCATGGCCTTCTGAAAAGAATCCCAAAACTTCGATGTAAAGATGCTGCCACGGTCTGAAGAGATCACTTGCGGAATACCATGCAGAGAGACAATACGAGAGGTATAGAGTTCCGCCAATTGAGCTGCAGTGATCGACTCTTTGATAGGCAGAAAGTGAGCCACTTTGGTGAGTTTGTCGATGACAACGAATATAGCATCATTGCCACGCTTGGACTTAGGAAACCCAGTCACGAAGTCCATTTCAATGTGGTCAAACTTCCATTCTGGAATGGCAAGAGGTTGGAGGAGACCTGCTGGCCTTTGGTGTTCTGCCTTCACTCTTCTGCAGACATCACATTCATTCACGAATTGAGCGATCTCGCGCTTCATTCGAGTCCACCAATAAGCTTGCTTAAGGTCCTGGTACATCTTCGTGCTCCCAGGGTGGATGGAGAGGAGAGAATTGTGAGCCTCGTTCATGATCACTTTACGAAGTTCACCTTTGGGTACAACAATACGATCCTCGAAGAAGAGAGTGTCCTTGTCATCAAGGCGGTAGCACTTGTACTTGGACTGACTCTTGGCAATCCCAAACTTCACCTTTTTCACCATAGCATCAAGAAGCTGGGCTTGGCGAATCTGGTCTTCTAAGGTAGGAGAGACTTGAAGGTTGGCGAGGAAACCTTGAGGAACAATTTGCAGATTAAGTTTGCGGAAAGCTTCACAAAGCTCGGGTTGATAAGGCTTGAGAATCAGACTGTTGCAGTAAGCTTTCCTGCTCAAAGCGTCAACAATCACATTGGCCTTGCCTGGAGTATACTCGATACTCGGATTATACTCTTGAATCATTTGGACCCATCGAGTTTGCCTGAGGTTGAGATTAGGCTGAGTGAAGATGTACTTGAGACTCTTGTGATCAGTGAAAATGTCCACTTTTCTTCCCAATAGAAGATGTCTCCAAGTCAAAAGAGCATGCACAACTGCCGCCAACTCGAGATCATGAGTGGGGTAGTTCTTCTCATTAGGCTTCAACTGGCGAGATGTATAAGCAACAACTTTCTTCTCTTGCATCAATACTGCGCCAAGACCTTGGAGAGAGGCATCACAAAAGACCTCGTACGACTTGGATTCATCAGGTGGAGTCAGAACTGGAGCAGTGATCAATTTCTCTTTCAAAGTGTTGAAAGCAATATCACACTCCGGAGACCAAACGTACTTGACGTGCTTCTGAAGAAGATTTGAGAGAGGCTTCGCGATCTTAGAAAAGTTTTCAACGAATCTTCGGCAATAGTTTGCGAGACCGAGGAAGCTACGGAGTTGCTTCACGTTCTGAGGAGGTTCCCAATTCACAATTGCAGACACCTTCTCAGGATTCACGGCAATGCCCTTGGCAGAGATGATATGACCAAGATAAAGAACCTCATCGAGCCAAAATTCACACTTGGAGAACTTGGCATAGAACTGATGTTCCCTGAGCTTATCGAGAACCAAACGCAAGTGTTTGGCATGATCTTCCTTGTTCTTGGAGAAAACCAGAATGTTGTCGAGATAGACCAAAACGAAGTCATTGGTGTAGGCGTTGAAGATGAAGTTCATCATGCGAGAGAACGTCAGAGGAGCGTTGACGAGGCCAAAAGACATGACAGTGTATTCATATGAACCAAAGCTTGTCCTGAAAGCCGTCTTCGGAATATCTTGCTCACGGATACGAATCTGATGATAACCCATACGGAGATCAAGCTTGGAGAATACTTGGGCACCTTTGAGTTGTTCGAACAGCTCATTGATGTTGGGAAGTGGGTATTTGTTCTTGATGGTCTTCTTGTTCACTGGACGGTAATCAACACAAAGTCGGTCCGTGCCATCCTTCTTCTTCACAAAAAGAACACCACAACCCCACGAAGAATAACTAGGCCGGATGAGACCCATTTTCTCTTGAATATCGAGTTGCTTCTTCAGCTCCTTCAACTCTTCGGGTCCGAGCTTGTAAGGACGTTTGCACTCAGGTTCCGTGCTAGGCTCAAGATCAATAACGAATTCAACTGGCCAGTGCAGAGGCATTCCTGGGAGCTCTTCTAGAACGACGTCTTGATATTCACAAACGACTGGAATTTGCGAGATAGCATCCAAGTCACCCTTCTCATTGAGAGAAAATAGACGGATGGTATTATCACAAGCGGCAAAGACAATTACATCCTCAGACGAATGAGTCAATTGAATCTGCCTGGTTGCATAGTCAAGCTGAGCCTTGTGCTTAGAAAGCCAATCCATTCCGAGAATAAGATCAATATCTGAGTTACCAAGAACCATTGGAGAAGCCAGAAACTTGAAATCACCCATCATGATAGAAATATCCGGAATCTCATGATTAGCAAGCAAACATTTACCCGGAGAGACAACTGCTAACGGTTTATGCATAACTTGGGAAGTCAACTCATGCTTAGATGCAAAAGGTTTCGAGATGAAGCAATGCGATGCACCAGTGTCAAAAAGAACTTTTGCAGGAACATCGTTAACAGGAAGGTTACCCATGATCACATCTGACGAGTCCTCTGCTTGAGCCGCATTCATCAAATTGACCTTGGCGTGCTTGGGGTTATGCTTGACCACAGCTGTACTTGCCGATCTGACAGGAGGAGGAGGAGGAAGATGCCTCTGGTTGAAACACTTGTTGGCATAGTGACCCTTCTGTTGGCACTTGTTGCGCGTGACCTCTGAAAGTGGACGGTGATACGGAGTACTCGATCTTGGAGCTTGAGACGAAGTCTTGTTCTGAAAGCCAGGGTTGGGTGGGTGGGAAGAACCACTGCCACCTTTGCTCTTCTGCTGATACGGCTGACAGAACGGAGGAGGAGGAAGCCAAAACTTCTGCTGCTTGGCCACTTGAGTAGAGGAAGGAGTAACATCTCTGACTCGCTTCTTGGAAGCATCACACCTCAATTGAGCAGCCTCTTGCTTCAGTGCCATGTTGTAGAACTCATCGTATCTCAAGGGCTCAAAGAGGACAAGAGCTAGCTGAATTTCTTCTCTGAGACCACCCCTGAACTGATATATCATGCTCTTCTCATCAGGGACGTCCTGCTTGGCAAAGCGGGCGAGCTTCTGGAACCACTTGTTGTAGTCATAGATAGACAAAGAGCCTTGCTTCAGAGTGCGGAATTCCTCACGCTTGCTTTCAACCACGCTCTGAGGAATATGATGAGCTCGGAAATCTCGACGGAAATCATCCCAAGTGATAACACGTCCACCTCTGGAGTCCTTGTACTGCTGGAACCATTCTGCAGCTTGATCTTTGAGTTGGAAGGAAGCGAACTTGACGAAGTCCTCAGGCCTGACGTTACTGCACTCGAAATGCTTACACAGATCCACAAGCCAATCGTCAGCATCGGTTGCCTCAACACAATTGCTGAAAGTCTTTGGCCCGTTAGCAAGGAACTGGTTGAGTGTAGCAAAGTGACTCTGATTGCTGCCTTGATTCCCTTGGTTGCCTTGATTGCGCTCTTGAAGAATTTGCATGATCAACTGTGTGTTTGCATTGGTTGCGGCCATCACAACTTGCCATGCCTCTGGAGGAGGTGGAGGTGGTGGCGGATCAGGATTCGGAGTCGTGCGCGTTGGAGGAGCCATCCTGAAGAGGTTGACCACCATTAGCACATTGACAGAGAAATATTGAGTCTGAATCCAACGGAATGAAAATTGCAACATATAGTCTTCACATCCGAACAAAATGAACGAATGCATTCCTCTTGAAATGGTCACATATCCCTAAATTGAGAAGCCACGTAGAATTAAGGTAGAGAAATAAATCAACAAGGTGCGGATCCAGAACGAATAATCAGTAAGAAATCCCCATCTCAAACCAATATCCGTGGAAGAAGAACTAGAGCTACAAGAATTCCCACCTATGAAACTCCCGAACCTTTCCGGTTATGCAATCAGGTGTTGGGGATACAGGGGAAGCATAATATCTCACCCAAACTAGCAAATCCTACATCCAGCTGTATCCATCCTTCAACACTTAACCAAGAAACCTTCGGAAACCATCTACCTCAACCTTCGAAAAGCATCCGTTATACAAGTTATGGCGATACTCCCGAACTCCCGCCCCAGTACTGGGTGGCGTCGAGGTTATCTCACCAACGAACTGCATAATCGCATTGAAGGCATATGTCGCAAGTTAGGCAATCTTCACAAACATCCCATGTAATAAAGATCATAAAGGGGAGATAACATACACTACAAGAAATATGTCAACTTATGACCTTCTGTCAGTGACCCTCGAAGAGTTGGTCATAAATTTATGACCATTTTAGACCAATTGGTCAAAAGCTGTTCAGGGGGCTCCAAACCCTAAACCATTGCGACCATTTTGGTCAGAAAGGTCGAAATTTCCTTACACGAAATGGTCACAAAGCACACAGTGCTAGTCCGCTGCCTTATTTCTAGTTGTTAATGACCAATATAGATGGTCATAGCCTTGTAGATTGTGGTGGGTTGTGATGACTAGGCGCCATCTCATCAGTTTTGCCTATGTGTCATGTCCATGTGGCAGTTTTTGCCCTAGGTTGTGAAGCAACCTATATTTCTATCATTCCCAAAATTCCCAAAAAAAATCTCATAAATTCTTTGGGGCATATCTTCATCAAATATGTAAAAATCCTTCCTTGCCTAGTTCAAAACTAATTCAACAATATTCATTTTCCTATTCTGTTCACAACAACACTTTATGAAGGAAGTGCTATTTATATATTCTTGATTGCCCTAGGAATTTTTGGGCA